>NW_006993591.1:0-829 GCF_000164805.1 Carlito syrichta
CGAACCTGGAAACAGCCATGCTGCCCGTCAAAAGAGGACTGGATTAAAAAAAATGTGGTACATATACACGATGGAATACTACGCAGCCATAAAAAAGAACAAAATCATAAATTTCGCAGCAACCTGGATGGAACTAGAGTCGATAATACTGAGTGACCTCTCACAGAAACAAAGATTCGAATATCACATGTTCTCACTCATATAATGGACTTTAAACATCCAATGCAATACTATACGAAAATGACTGACCGTATTGGGAAACTATGGTGGGGGGAGGGAGATGGGATTAACAGTAGCAAATATCTGTCTGGGAACGGGGAAACACCCCATATCAACAGGCTGCCTGAATGAAACGCAATTGTATACCTAACCCTTAACTGTACCCCACAACTTCATAATAAAAAAAAAAATCAATGTTAAAAAAATGCTTTAAGGAAAAAATAAAATAAAATTGTGTTTGTGCAAATAGTTAAAGATATGCTAAAACCAGCTAATGTTAGCTAGTTTTTGCTAATTTTGGCTGTTCTCCATAACTGTATATCAGCATACTTGATTTCTAAGGTCTTTTTGCAGGTAATTAATAACCTTTTTCAGTACATGAATGAAGTCATATACTTTTAGTCTCCTGAGAGACACAACTTATTCCTGTTCGAAAGAGATACTAATACAATGAAGAAACATTTCTGTGAAGTTATAGCTAAAATGCATATGGGCCTGTAACTGTACTTTGATTTTGTTTTTCCCCTGAGCAGTTGCTTTTATGTTTGAGTTCATATTTGTGAATGATTCTTGAAAAGTTTACACTTAAACTATACTAACAGGTATCATT
>NW_006993592.1:0-552 GCF_000164805.1 Carlito syrichta
GAATCTCAATGCTACTCCCCATTGATGGAAGCAGTAGCAGAATGAAAATAATAGGAATAGGAAAAACAAGGAGCTAGAATAGACATTTGAAAATATGATATACGGCCAGGCTTGGTGACTCAGCCTGTAATCCTAGTACTTTGGTAAGCCGAGGTGAATGTATTGCCTGAGCCTGCAGGTTCGAGACCAGTCTGGGCAACTTGGTGAAATCTCATCTCTGCAATAACTCAAACAATTAGCCAGACATGGTAGCACACACCTGTAGTTCTGGCTACTTGGGAGGCTGAGGTGGAGGGATCACCGAAGCCCAGAATGTCAATGCCAGGGTGGTTGTGAGCATGCCATTGCATTTCAGCCTGCAGGACAGAGTGAGACTTCAACTCAAAAAAAAGAAAGAAAAAAAGAAAGAAAATACGGATCATTTATTAACTTTTTCCACTTGCCTAGCATGCTGAGTATATTTTAACATTCAAAACTAGATGTCAAACCATCAATGATAAAGGTATTGAAGAAGGAAAAAAAAGTAAGAGAGACAGGGAGAGAGGAAGGGAA
>NW_006993593.1:0-700 GCF_000164805.1 Carlito syrichta
GCTAGGCAGCTGCCTAAACTAGCTAACTTAAACAGGTAGCCAGTGGGCTATCCAGCTTACTTAACTTGAAGACATCACTATCTAGCCAGGTAGCTCTCTAGCTGACTTAATTAGCTAGCTACCTACCTTGACAGTTGGCTAGCCAGCTCTCTTATCTAGCTGAATTAACCAGCTAGCCAGGTGGCTAGCCAACTGACTTAACTCCCTCGCTGCCTAGCTAACCAGTTGGACAGCCAGCTGATTTAATTAGCGAAATTAACTCGCTAGCTATCTAGCAATACAACTGACTTAAATAGTTGGCTAACTAGCTAGCTACATAGCTACCAGCTGATTTAAACAGTTAGCTAACTAGCTAGTTACCTAGCTAACAAGCTGACTTAAATAGTTTGCTGTGTAGCTAGCTAGCTGACATAACCAGCTAGCTAATTAGTTAGCTTACCCATTTTCCAACGTGCTAACTGGCTGACTTAATCATCCTACTTCACTCCTTAGCTAACGAGCTTCCTAGGTGTTTCAAGCAGCTGACATACCCCGTTAGTTAACTAGGTAGCTAGCTGACTCATGTGGCTGACTTAACTCATTAGCTAACTAGCTAGCTAGATGACTCAACCAGTTGACTTAACCAGTTAGTTAACTAGTTAACTACCTGATTCAACCTGCTGTCTTAAACTGTTAGGTAACTAGTTTGCTAGTTGTCTTA
>NW_006993594.1:0-613 GCF_000164805.1 Carlito syrichta
AAATCCCAAATTTTAGCCAGATGTGGTAGCAATGGCCTGTGTTTCCAGCCACCAGGGGTCTAAAGCATGAGGATCGCATGAGCCTGGCAGGTGGAGTCCGCGGTGGCCGTGAGGGTGCCCCTGTGCTCCAGCCTGGGTGACAGAGAGGAATTTCAACCCCGAATAATAACATTCACCACCACCACCACCACCACCACCACCCCTGCCAGCCAGCACAAGGAGTCACACTCAGGGATGGGAAAGGAAAAGGCATTTTCCTGCCTGTCATTCATGGGAGGTTTCAAAGGTGACCACCGGGCATGTCTGTCCCTCGCCTTCAGCTACGAGTTCCAGAAGGCCTGCCACCACCCTCCACACTCATACCCCATGGCAAAGAAGTGTGTGAGGTCATGGAACAGATGCCCCCTAGTTAGGGCAGCTGTCGGGTAAAGAGTGATCAAGGTGGTTTGTCAATGGCACAGCCAGCCCAGGTTCCAGACACCTGGTCTGCCATCTTATTGTGGGGGGAGGGCCCCTTCCTTCCTGATCACTATATCATCTCCCGCCCACGATGACCTTTCCCTGGGGGAGCCGTGGACACCCATTGTGAAAACGCATGGGAGGCGTCTTTTTT
>NW_006993595.1:0-898 GCF_000164805.1 Carlito syrichta
GGAATCAGTGCAGAGGATGTGAGTCAGCAGGGACAGAGCGTCCTCCTGTCCCTGTGTCCAATGGACCTTGCCAGATGCCCACTCCACCATGTTTTGAAAGGACTGGTACCAGGACTTTGAACAACCAGGTCCCTGACCCTTGCTAGGAGTCTCCCAAGATGGAACCGGAAACCCGAGGGACCCATAAAGTCATCCAAATGGATGGCCTCTAAGACCACACATTCAAATATGTGTGTATGTATGAAAAAAAGGGGATGACTTATCAAAGGCGCAGAAAAGCGGATGTACCATAGTTGTTGGAGTTTCAAGGCCTTTCGTGGAGTTACTTTGCCAACCATAAAGTAAAAGAGTAAAGAAACCAAGCACTTTGTCTCCCACCCTGACGGGCGCTGGTAGTTTGAACATTCCTTTGAGGACCTTCTTGCCACCCTAGGGAGTAACTCTAGGCAGAGACCGTCAGTTGTCCTCTGAGATTCAGCCCAGTCCAAGGGAAACTCAGAAATCTGGGCTAGAAGGATGTAAAGAGTTAACCTTCCCTTAACCAGTCGGGTCACAGTGGTCTGATGTCTTTCCCTGGGGCCTTTCAGCACACTGAAGTGTAGCCTATGCCAGAGCCTTCAGATGCAACCAGGTTCCAACACAGTCCACAGAGGGTCACCAGTTAGGAAATAAGAAAGAGAGAGAGAGAGAGAGAGACAGATCTTGGTGGGACCTCCAAAAATGTTAGGGTAGGGACAGACCGGGTGAGGGTGGAGATATGAGGCATGCAGAATTGCCCAGACTGGCAAGCTGGAGGTGCGCTCTGGTAACCCAGAGATCTGAGTAAATTGCAAAGAATTGCAACACACAGAGGTGAGAGAAGAAAAGATTTATTTGAGAAAAGTTCACCCCCCATAGA
>NW_006993596.1:0-516 GCF_000164805.1 Carlito syrichta
TTCCAAAGTCCTTTATCAGTGCAAGGACATTCTTAAAAGGGACTCTTCAGTTTTCTAAGCCTAACATCTAGTATCTACAAGGAACTCAAGGTGTCAAAAAGAAAAAAAACAAACAGCCCCATTACAAAGTGGGCAAAAGATATGAATAAACCCTTCTCAAAAGAAGACATACAAGCAACCAACAGATACATGAACAAATGCTCATCATCACTAGTTAGTAAAGAAATACAAATTAAAACCATACTGAGATACAACCTAACTCCAATCAGGATTGTCATCAACAATAACTCAAAAAAATAAAAGGATGCTGGAAAGGATATAGGGAAAAGGGAACACCATTAAACTGTTGGTAGGAGTGTAAACTAGTATAGGCTCTGTGAAAAATAGAAAGGGATTGGTAGTATTGAGAAACTGCCAAGGGAAGGGGGCACATCTGAGCAAAAAAGTGTACCTGCAAAAATGAACATTTGTATACCTAACTTTGAAATTGCACCTCACATATTTAAAATATTTTTT
>NW_006993597.1:0-722 GCF_000164805.1 Carlito syrichta
ACTGGCTGACTTAACCAGCTAGCTGCCTAGCTAGCCAGCTGACTTAACTAGCTAACTTAACTAGCTAGCTGCCTATCTAGCTATCATATAGCTAGCTGACTTAACCAGATTTCTTAACCAGCTAGCAAGCTGACATATCTAGCTGACTTAACTAGCTAGCTTCCTAGTTAGCCAGCTGACTTAACTAGCTTTAATTACTAGTGAGCCAGTGGACTGCCCATCTGATATTACTAGATATTTAAGTAAATAGCCAGCTGGCAAGAAAAATAACTTAATGTGCTGACTTAACTAGCTACCAAGCTGGTTAGCCAACTGACTAAACTAGCTGACTTACCTAGCTGGCCAACTGGCAAGCCAGTTGACTTAATAGCCTAGCTACCTAGCTAGCCAGGAATCTAGCCAGCTGATAACTAGCTGACTTAACTTAGCAGCCAGCTGGCAAGCCAGGATAATTAATTAGCTATTTACTTGGCTGAACAGCTGGATAGCCAGCTGACTTAACTAGCTGACAAAACTATATAGCCTAATGGTTAGCCAACTGACTTAACTAGCTACCTATCTACATATCCCGTTGGTTTGCCAGCTGACCTAACTACCTAACTACATAGCTAACCTGTTGGCCAGCGAGTTGACTTAACTAGGTCACTTCACTAGCAAGCCAACTGACTACTCAGCTTATTAACTAGATAGCTACCCTGATAGACAGCTGGCTAGCCGTCTTA
>NW_006993598.1:0-558 GCF_000164805.1 Carlito syrichta
GCTAGTTAAGTGAGCTTCTAATTTAGTCAGATGTTAAGACCGCTCGCTAGCTATTTAACTATAATGTTAAGTCAGCAGGTTGAGTCAGGTTGTTAGCTAGTTAACTAACGGGTTAATTCAGCAGGTTGAGACAACTAGTTAGCAAGTTAGCAAATGTGTTGTCAGCTACTTGATTAGGCTAGCTAGCTATTCAGCTAACGAGTAAAGACAGCTGGATGGTCAGTTAGATAGGTAGATATCTAACGAGTTAAGTCAGCTGGTTGAGTTAGCTAGCCAGCTAATTAGCTAATAATACAAGTCACATGATTAAGTCACCTAACTAGCACAATTAAGCTAACTAGGTATCTAGGTGGTTAAGTCAGCTAGCTAGAAGGTAGCTAACTATTTAAGACAATTGTTAGCTAGGCAGCTAGCTAGTTAGCTAACTATTTAAGTCAGCTGGCTAACTAGTTAGCTAACTAGTTTGCTATCTATTTAAGTAAGCTGGCGAGCTAGGTAGCTACTAGTTAATTCAGCTACTTAGTCAGTTGGCTAGCCAGCTGGCTACCTAGGTAAGAA
>NW_006993599.1:0-782 GCF_000164805.1 Carlito syrichta
TTCCCAAACATACAGGAATTTATAAACACATAAGTTAATTATTCTGTATGTACTAGACAGGGGTGAGCAAACTTTTCTGTAAAGAATTACACAGTAAATATTTTAGGCTTTATGAGCCATAAGCAGCTACTCAACTCTCCCCCTGTGGCACGAAAGTAATCATGACAATATGTAAATAAATGAACATGACTATGTTTCAAGAAAACTTTATTTACAAAAACAAGTTCTAAAAGAGAAACAATTTCAACCAAGAATAACCTACCCAGCCAAACTAAGCTTCATAAATGAGGGAGAATTGAAATCTTTTCCAGACATCCAATCCCTACGAACCTACGCCGCTACCAGGCCACCTCTACAAGAAACACTTAAGAAAGTACTGAACACAGAAGAAAAAGAAAAAAGAACAACAGCATTCTTCACAAGAGTACAGGCAAAAGATTAAAAACACACATGAACCAACTCCAAAACCCAAAGAAAGACAACAAATAAACAGGAACAACTCTGTAAGAACCTTATGACAGGGATCAACTCTTGCATTTCAATTATTAGCCTAAATGTGAACGGACTAAATGCACCACTGAAAAGACATAGATTGGCAAAATGGATAAAATATCATCAGGCAACAATCTATTGCCTTCAAGAGACTCACCTCACTAGAAAGGACATCCACAGACTCAAAGTAAGAGGATGGGAAACAAACTTCCAGGCGAACGGAATACAAAGAAAGCAGGAGTAGCCATCTTAATTTCAGACAAATACCCTTCAACTATTAAAATCAAGAA
>NW_006993600.1:0-625 GCF_000164805.1 Carlito syrichta
CTCACTTAACTCACTGACTTAACTAGCTAGTCAGTAGGCTAGCCAGCTGACTTAATTAGCTAGCTACCTACCTAAACAGGTGGCTAGCCAGCTGACATAGCTAGTTGACTTAACAATCTAGACAGCTGGCAAGCCACGTGAATTAACTATGTAGCTATCTATCTAGTCAGTTGGCTTGCCATTTGAATTAACTTGCTCACTTATCCAGGTAGCCAACTGGCTACCAAGCACACTCAACTAGCTGACATAACTAGTTAGCAAGTTGGCTAGCCAATTGACTTAACTGACATCTTTAGCTAGCCAGGTGGCAAGCCAGCTGACTTAACTAGCTAGCTACTGATGTATACCACTAGCTTGCCCAATCAATTAACTACCTATCTACCTAGCTAATCAGTTGGCTAGCGAACTGACTTAACTAGGTGACTTAACTAGCTAGCCAACTTGCTAGTCAGCTGACTTAACTAGTTAGGTACACGGATTCGCAGCTGGCTAACCAGATGGCTTAACTAACTGACTCAACTAGCTAGCCAGTTGACTTATCTATCTGATTTCACTAACTAGCCAGCAGGCTGGCCACTGAATTAACTAGCTGGCTTAACTAGCTAGCCAGCTGGTTAGCCGCTGA
>NW_006993601.1:0-745 GCF_000164805.1 Carlito syrichta
ATTCGTATAGGGTCTATTAACCATTAAAAATAAAGAATGGGAAAGTTCTTTTATTTTCTTGACACACAATGGTTTTGCTTTTTATGGAGATGAAGATAACTAAACATTCTCTAGTGTCTCTAATGGCTGTGCCTTTGCTGTGTTCCTTATTCATGTCTCAAACTTCAGTTTCACCAATACATCATCCTCGCTTATCAGTTAATGCTTCATCAGAAAGGGGTACTTTCTGTCTTATGCACACACTCTCAAAGATCAAAAGTGGCCCATCAATGGGATCCATGGGGCTTTGCCTCTGGCCCAGCTGCTTTAGCTGGGGCCTTGCTCCCAGCCAGCGTTTTTCCCATTTTCCGGTAACCCTTACTTTGTCTTCTGTTAGGAGTTGTGGCTCCCGACACATATGGAAACACAAAGGACCAAGAATAGCCAGAACAATCCTCAGCAAAAAAAAAAAAAAAACAAAGCAGGTGGTATCACATTACCAGACTTCAAACTTTATTATAAAACTACAATAATCAAAACAGCTCGGTATTGGCACAGGGACAAGCATATAGACCAATGAAATAGAATTGAGATTCCAGAAGCAAAACCTCAATTTCTCAACCAACTCATCTTCAACAACGCCTTCACCACCTACCACTGGGGAGAGGAGAATCTATTCATTAAATGGTGCTGGGAAAACTGGCTGACCACATGCAGAAGATTGAACCAGGACCCCTATCAATCCCATACACTAAATTAACTCTAA
>NW_006993602.1:0-548 GCF_000164805.1 Carlito syrichta
CCTACTTGTGCACAGCTGCTATTAATAATGATTCAGTTATAACATTTAAATACTGGACGTATGTTCCAGATCCTCCTGTGTTGCATCCTGTAACTTGGGATGAACCAGAAATTAAGGTCTTCACAAATAATAGTCATTTGATGGGTGGAGAAAGCTCTTCCTTTATTACTGTTACTTCAAAATCAGAATTTAATTATTCGGGTATAGCTGGGGCACCCCCTATTTGCTTTTCATATAATTTTATTTATCCAGGTTGCTTGTGGCTTAAATACAGAACACTTATAACAGATTCTCCTCCAGCATTCATGCCTAACAGTCGTAGTGGTATTTGGACATTACAATTTGTTCATCCCGTGGATGTTAATTATCCTAAAAACAGGTACATTTATCATAGAGATGCTGTCACCACCAATAAATCTTTATGCTTAGACATTTCGCATGTTATACACTATTGGGATACAGTGAGTATTAAACAAGGCTTTCCAAAATGGAGAATATGTAATTCTAAACAACCTGTGTTTTACAGATTGTTTGTGCCTGGTTCACCA
>NW_006993603.1:0-627 GCF_000164805.1 Carlito syrichta
CGCACCATGTGGCCTGAGGAGATCCACAACGAACCGCTTCAGGGAAGATCTGCTGGGATCGCTGCCACCTATCCTGCATCCAAGACTGTCCTGCCTGCCTGGCGTGGGGCTCCTGTTGCCTGCTCGGAGGCAGGCAGCCATCTTGTTTCTGTCCGGCCCCACCCCCTCTGGGGCGAGCAGCTGAGATAGCACCACCTGCTGGCGATTCAAGGTAACAACACCGAAACGGGAGAAGCAAGCTTGATAAAGACATAGACCAAAGTGCTGAAGGAAGGTTAATCTGAACTGTCCTTCACAGCAGATCAGGGGCAATTGACTCTAACTGCAAACTAATTTACCAGCTTGAAAAGAAAACTAGAAATCAGAACTGAAAGGACATTGGACTTAAACGAAAGGTCTCAGAGTGTGCTTCATTGATTCTATCAGTCTAATGACTTAATTCGATTCCTACTGTATTGTTCCCTTTTTTCTTTTTTCCTTTTCCTTTTCTTCTCTTTTCTTCTCTCTGTAAACCATATCTTTGTATAGAGGAACAGCACACTAACAAGGTGGTTGATTAGCTTGTATGTTAGCATCACTATATGTTTTATTTTTTGTTTGTATGACAGGTGGTTTGACTGTAGCTGT
>NW_006993604.1:0-4317 GCF_000164805.1 Carlito syrichta
CTATCTGACTCATCCAGCAGACTTAACTCATTAGCTAACTAGCTAGCTAGCTGACTCAACCAGCTGACTTAATCCTTCAGTTAACTAGCTAACTACATGACACAACTTGCTGACTTAACCCATTCAATAGCTAGCAAGCTAGCTGTCTTAACCAGCTGACTAAGTAAAAAAGCTGACTTAACTAGCTTACTTAGCTATCTGACTTAACTACTTAGCTAGCTGAATTAACTGGCTGCCTTAACTAGATAGCTAGCTGACTTAACTACCTGAATTAAAAAGTTAGCTAACTATTTAACAAGCTGAATAACTAGCTGACTTAACTAATTAGCTAACTAGTTCAGTAGAGGACTTAAGTAGCTGACTTAAATAGTTAACTAATTAGTGAGCTAGCTGACTTAGCTAGCTAGCTGTTTAGCTAGCTAGCTGTTTAGCTAGCAGACTTAGCTCACTTAACTAGTTGGCTAATGAGATAGCTAGCTGATTTAATGAGTTGGTCAATGAGTTAGCTAACTGCTTTAACTAGTTGATAGACAAGCAAATTAGCTGACTTAGCTAGTTGGTTAATGAGTTAGTTAGGTGACAACTTGGCTGACAAGTCGGCCGTCTAGTTAGATGGTATAACACGTCGGTTTACTACACGGCCAACTCCTTAGCTGGCTTAACAAGTTGGCCAGTTAGACGACCGACTAGTTAGCTGGGTCAATTAGTTGACTGACAAGTTCGCCAATTAGTTAGCTCAGTTAATGAGTTGGCATTCTGGTTTGCTGAAGTAACTATTTGGTCAACTTGTTGACCAACTATTTAGCTGGCCTAACTAGTAGGCTTACTAGTTAGCTGAGTTAACATTTCAGCTGACAAGTTGACTGACTGGTAGACTGATGGGATAGCTAACTCAACTAGTTGACCGGCTAGTAGGCTGAGCATTTAGCTGACTCAACTTGTCGGTCTGCTTGTGAGCCGACAGGTGAGCTGACTAAACAATCGGCCAGTGAGTGAGCTGAATTGGAGGCTGACTTAACTAGTCAGCTGGCAAGTGAGCCAACTTGTCAGGTGATTTAACTAGTCGGCCAGTGAGTGAGCTGACCTGTCAGCTGACTTAACTATTCGGATGGCGAGTGAACTGACTGGTCAGCTGAATTTAGTCTGCTTACGAGTGAGCCAACACCTCAGAAGACTTAACTAGTTGACTGACAATTGAGCCAACCGGTGAGTCATGTTAACTAGTCGGCCTGCCAGTGAGCATAAGGGTGAACTGTCTTAACTAGTCAACCAATGAGCAAGCCAACCAGTGAGCTTAATTAACGAGTCAGCTGGTGGGGAGGCCAACTAGTTAATTGACCTGTTGGCCTGAGAGTAAGCCAACAAGTTAGTGGACGTGTTGGCTGGTGAGCAAGCTGACTAGTTTACTGACCAGTTGGCAGGCAAGTGAACTGACTAGTTAGCCGACCAGATGGAAAGCGAGCAATCCCACTAGTTAGCTGACCAGCGAGCTGAGTTGCCAACCGAGTAGTTAGCTAATTAACTAGCTGATTTGCTAGCTGACTTAACGAGCTAGCTGACTAGCTAGCTGGCTATATAGCTGACATAACTAGCTAGCAAACAAGATATCTAGCTGTCTAACTAGCTGACTTAATTAACTTGTTAACTGGGTAGTTAGCTGGCTAGTTGACTTAACTACCTAGCTGAATAGCTAGTTGACTTGCTAGCTGACTTTGCTAGCTAGCTGACCAGCAACATGACTAGCTAGCTGACTTAACTAGGTAGCTAAATAGTTAGCTGACTTGCTAGCTGACTTAACTAGCTAACTGGCTAGATAGCTGACTTAACTACTTGACTAGCTAGTTGGCTGGCTAGCTAGCTATCCTAGTGACTTAACTAACTATCTCCCTGGTTGGCCAGATGGCTAGCCAGCTGTCTTAACTAGCTAGCTACTTGGCTGGCTACCTGGCTAGGCAGCCGGCTTAGCTAGCTGGCCACCTACATGACTAGCCTGCTAACCAGCCGGCTTATTTTTCCAGCCACCTAGCTAGACAGCCGGCTATCTAGCTGACTTAACTAGCTGACTTCACTGGATAGCTATCCGGCTAGCCAGCCAGCTTAACTCACTAGCTACCTAGCTAGCCACTTGGCTAGCCACTTGAATAAACTATCAGAATTAACGAGATAGACCCCTGGGTAGCCAGCTGTCTCAGCTAGGTGACTGAACTCGTTAGCCAGCTTGCTGAACTCGTTAGCCAGCTGAATTAACTAGTTTACATTACTACCTAATGAGGTGGCTAGTTAGCTGACTTGACTAGTTAGCTACATACGTAAATTAGATGCTTGCCAGATGACTTCACTATCTATCTAACTAGTTATACAGTTTGCTAAAGAGCTGAATTAACTAGGTGACATAACTAGCTAGCCAGCTGGATAGCCAGCTTACTTATCTAGCTGACTTAACTAGCCTGCCAGCTGACTTAACTAGCTGAATTAACTAGCTAGCTACCTAGCTAGCCAGCTGATTTTAATAGCTGAAATAACTAGCTAGATACTTAGCTAGGTATCTAGCTAATTAGCTGACTTATCTAGCTGACTTAACTAGTCAGCTAGCTGACATAACTAGCTGACTTAACTACCTAGATACCTAGCTAGCCAGCTGAATTAACTAGCTGAAATAACTAGCTAGACAGCTGTATAGCCAAATGAATTAAATAGCTTTTCAACAAGCTATAGAGCTGGCTAGCCAGCTGACTTAACAAAGTGACTTAACTAGCTAGCCATCTGGTTAGCAAGCTAACTTAACTAGTTGATTAACCAGCTAGGCCACCTACTTGACCAGCCTGCTAACCAGCCGGCTTATCTTGCCATCAACCTAGCTAGCCAGCCGGCTATCTAGCTGACTTAACTAGCTGACTTAACAAGATGGACATCTGGCTAGCCAGCTGGCTTAACTAGTTAGACACCTAGCTAGTCAGCCGGCTACCTAGCTCACTTAAATCACTAACTTAACTAGCTTAACAGCTGGCTAGCCAGCACACTTAATTAGCTAGCTACCATCCTAGCCAGTTGGCTAGTCAGCTGTCTTAACCAGCTTACTTAACGAGCTAGCCAGCAGGCTCTCTAGCTGTCTTATGTAGCTAGCTACCTAGTTACCCAGATGGCTAGCCACTTGAATTAACTAGCTGACCAAACCAGCTAACCAGCTGGCTAGCCAGTTGACTCTACTGCGTGACAACTCATTAGCCAGCTGGCTAGCCAGCTGACTTAACTAGCTGAAATCAGTAGATAGACAGCTGGCTAGCCAGTCGACTTAATTTGCTAGCTACCTATGTATCCCGCTGACTTTCCAGCTGACTTAAATACCTAGCTACCTAACTATCCAGCTGACTAGTGAGCTGACTTTACTAGGTGACTTAACTAACTAGCCAGCAGGCCAGCCAGCTTACTAAACTAGTTGGCTACACAGCTAGGCATCTGACTAGCCAGCTGATTTAACCAGCTGGCTTAACTAACTAGCCAGTTGACTTAACTAGCTGACTAAACTAGCTAGCTACCCAGATAAAGAACTGAATTTACTACCTGAAATAAATAGCTAGCTACCTACCTAGTTATCTAGCTAGCTAGCTGACTTAACTAGCTGACTTAACTAACTCACTAGCTGACATAACAAGCTGTATTATCGAGCTACCATGCTAGCCACATGATTTAACTAGCTGAAATAACTAGCTACCCCACTGTCCAGCCATCTGAGTTAACTAGCTTTTTGACTAGCTAGCGAGCTGGTTAGTCAACTGACATAAACTAAGTTACTTAACTAGCTAGCCAGACGGTTAGCCAGCTCACTTAACTAGATAGCTAACATGATAGGCAGCTGGCTAACCAGCTTACTTAACTAACATATAAATAGCTAGACAGTTGACTTAACTATATAGCTACCTAGCTAGCCAGATGATTTAACTAGCTGACATAACTAGCTAGCAACCTAGCTAGCCAGCTGACTGGCCAGCTGACTTAACCAGCTTATTTAACCAGCTAGCCAGCTGGCTAGCCAGCTTACTTAACTAACTGACTTAACTAGCTATCCAGCTAGCTGGCCAGCTGAACTAACTAGCTGACTCAACCAGTTAAGCAGCTGGCTGGACAGGTAACTAAAGTAGCTACCTACCTGGCTAGCCATCTGGGAAGCTGGCTGAATTAATTACTTGACTTAACAAGCTAGCCAGCTGGCTGTCCAGATGACTTAACTAGCTTGCTACTTAGCTAGCCTGCTGGCTAGTCAGCTCACTTAACTAGTTGACTTAACCAGCTAGCCAGCTCGGTGGCCAGTGACTCAAC
>NW_006993605.1:0-3640 GCF_000164805.1 Carlito syrichta
TATCTAATACTCCCTGACCTAACTCTCAAGACCCTGAGAACTATGAAATTTGCCTGTAGGTTTCCAACATTTTGCTCCCTAAACTCTAGATAGACACACACACACACACACACACACACACAGAGAGAGAGAGAGAGAGAGAGAGAGAGAGACAGCTGAAGGTCTGTTTGTATTTTTGTCATTCTGGATTTAACTGAAAGCCCCAAATATTAGACTCCTTTTGTCTGAGTATGCCCACAGAGAGGCCATCACTGAAGCCAGTTTTTTCTGAAGTGTATCTGGGGCTCCTCCCTTCCTTCCTTAATGTACTTGTTTTCTCACAGACTATGCTCTGCTTGGAGCTGACTCTAACTCCCATATCCCCTTTTCCCAGCACCCCACCTTTTCTTATCCTCACTGCCCACTTCTAATTTTCCACACCCCAATAAGAATCCTGTATTTCTCTAGAAGGATTTCCTTGAGACTGTCCATGCGGTTGGTTCACTGCTCAGACATCCCTCTCCAAGTTGCTCATTTCCTCCTGCTACACTTCTTCATCTGCAAAAATTCACCATCACCTATAATGCAGTCACCTGGAACAAGTGGTTGCTTTCACTCTTTTCTGAGTACAGGCAGCAGCCAGGAACCTACTGACACAAAGACAAATGGGGTCCAACCTGGGGTCCTAGAGCTGTGTTGTGTTCTCCAGAGTCACCCTGAGATCACGCTGAAGCTGGTGTCCAGCCAGTCCTGGTCCCTATTAGTTTCATTGAACTGCCTTGCCTAAGTTTTCTCCTGTTCTCTCTCAGTACACCTTTGCAAACTGTGTCTTATGATCTTTTTCTGAGGAATGTGACCCACAGATGGTACCAGGTACAGTTCTCAAAAACCCAAAGCATAGGTCACTTCTGGGATTGGACAAATCCCCACAACATAGCAGTGAGCATTTAATCTCAACTGGTTTGTGGAATGTCAACTGGTTTCTGGGCACCTATCAGGCATGAAAGACCTGATATTTCAGCCGCAGTGCTGGGGCTGAACTACAGGTGATGCATAGCAGGTACATTGTCTCTGGATTGACTACTGGGGAAAATGACAGCAACAGGAGCGTGGAGTTGGTTGGCTGTTCTTTTGGGCCACGGGTTTGAAAGCCAAAAGGACAGGCTCAGGTGTGTCACTCAACATCAGAAAGCAATGAGTGAGAGTTGGAAGGAGCCCTCATGATCTGTAGTAAAAGGTCTGATAGACCTGAAAACCAGGCTCACATTGTAATGACAAAGGTCCAAATATCCAGGAGCCAGAGAAGGGTACCCTCACCACAGCATGAGTATGCATGGAAGCTTTCCATTCAGGGCCTTCCTTGACCTGGCCCTTTTTGTGTCTCTATTTTTGCTGGTTCTGATTTGCATCCAATTGCTCTCCTAAAACGGGATCCCAACTATAGGCTTCTGTGAGTTCTGTAAGCCATGGTAGCAAAAGAAATGACCCGAGAGAGTCATGAGAACCCCTGCATTTTCAGCAATTTGCTCCAAAGCATGGTTGTCCCAAGAAACCCAAATTTAAGGCTAGCATTGGATGAATGTGTAGTCTTGTGGCCAAATTTTCCCATAACCCATGAAGTCTAGGCTGACTCCAGGTCATCTTTTCTAGCTAGCATCATAATTGACTAGTACTACAATATAGCCATGGGATAATTGATCCAAAAGTTCAGTGGTGGGCATTTGGAAATGTGCCTTTTGTAGAAGAGAAAGATCCATCTGATGACTAGGATCCTAGGAATGCTGGTGAGTCCTGCAATGGTGACAGGGACACCAGCATCACTGAATTGCAAGTGGTGGCCTAGCTTCACAGCTCAGAACTCAAAGGAGGGGACCTTTTTACCAAGTTGGGCTCCTTACCACAAATGTGATGACAGGAACTGGGAATGACTATCCAGCACTATACCTTGAAGTCAAACAGACATAAAGAATAGAAAATGGCATCAAAGGGCAGCATGTGGGACCTCACCTGCAGAGATATAGAACTCACCTTATGGGCATAGTGTCCTCAGGGACAAGCAATAAAGATGACCAACCAGTGAGTCATGGAATCTATGCTATAATAAATCATAGAGAAGAGCAGAAGTTTGATGTCAGCTACCCAGGTAGAAAGTCATGATTTTGTACCCAGTGAAGACCTGAGACATCCTGACAGCAGGGACTTTAAGTGACCAACAGGCTGGGTACCCATCAGGATTGTCTCTGCAAGACCACAGCAAGTGTTCCCCATTGGGATTCCCCAGTTCATCTTAAAAGAAATCTACTGTGGTAGGGGGCCTTTAGGAAACGTTTCAAAACCTGTATCACAGTGAAAATATTTCAGTTTGTTAATGAAAACGCTGTTCTCAGTAACTGCAGCTAAAACCACAAGCCCCTTCCTGTAATGCTGTACAGGACATTGTGGTCAGTGCCTGCAGCCAAAAACACAAGCATGTGCTATTGTTACAAAAAGTGCAAAACCTTACACCACGAAAAGCCCCTTCCCCCAAAAGCCAACGTAAAATCTATGTAAGCTGAGACCAGACTGCGATCAGGGCCCAGCCTTTGTGACTGGAGTCCACTGGGCCGAACGCCAGCAATTCAGTAATAAACACAGCTTCTTGATTATCAGACTCAATGTTACGGTCTCTCTGATTTGTTTTCCCATAACACTGCAATCAATGGCTTGAGTGGCTGGGAACCAAAGACAGGTGCATCTGCAGACATTGCATGAGCTTTTGAACAGAGAGCCCTACTTTGCTCACATGCTGAAAACATCTCCATGACCCCATCTTCAGGTTATGGCTTAGAAGAAAGGTCAGGAAATCAATGGATCCCTTGTCCACATCTGCTTCAGACTCAGTGCGTTGGGGCATAGATACCTCCTAGTAATCATGGTTATATTTGCACATGCCATGATTTTGAGGATACTTAGATAGTTGGGAGGACTCTCAGAGTGATTCTTTGGCCTGTGAACTAAAAGCTATGATACTATAAAACACCTGTCTCCACTTTCCCAAGACAAAATGCAAAATCAAAATCAAGTAAACATTGCTGAGATAGTATGTGTGTGTGTATATAATGAAGGTCGCCCTCAAGACTTAAGAATTGAGGAATAAAGGTTGCCTCCTATTCCCAGTGAAATCACTGTGATTCAGTGTGGCATCTGAGATTCAGAGAGATGTTGGCAGGTGAAACTAAACTACTGCAAATGTAATCAGTTGTAGCCCCACTGTATTTGCTGTGCTAGATGGTTTATCTTTGTTCAAACAAATGATAATACATGCTCAGGACATGGCATTCGGTGCCCCTCTGCAAAATATTTCAGTTTCAAAATGTGTCATGAACAGGCATCAAAAACAGTTTGTGCTGACACAAGGGCAACTACAGCATCCCTCACCCTTGCTCTCTTGCCCTCACTCTGGATGTCTCTCTGTCTCCATATAGGTCAGCTGACCCTGCACTCAGAGTTGTTAACCTCATCCTGAGCTCCCCCATTAAGGAAAGCTCTGCTCCAGAGCTCCAATAATTTCTTGAAATCCCAAGTCACACTGACCACCCCAAATTCCAACTCAAGCATGACTGTTTCTAATGCCCGCTGGCCTTCTCAGACCCCATTTTCAGGCAGCACCTTAATGCTCACC
>NW_006993606.1:0-788 GCF_000164805.1 Carlito syrichta
CAGATGTATTTTCCAACATGAGGAAGAACATGAGAAAGACAACCACAAATTGTCTTTTTGTTTCTTATTTAGAGTTTCTATGTACTCTAAATTGTTTACAGCTACATAACAACATTCAATGCTTACACCTAAAACCAACATAATGATATATTACCTTTTACTATTCTATGCTAATTCAAACAAGTTTCTATAAAACAGTTGCTGCTATGTTTACACTCTCTTAGTACCAGCTGGCCTAATTCTAACTTCACTGGACCCCCTGAGTCAAACTGAACTAACCACACTTGTATAACAAAATGGCTACTTAAATTTTCTTTAATCTATATAAACTATTTTCTAAATCCTATATCTACAAATTTCTAAAATCACATCAAGAGAACCTGTGACTTGCACTAAGGCTCCTCAATGTGACTCAAAGTTAAACTTAAATTGTTTAAAAGTAAAAACCATAAACCATGGAAAATGGGAACAATAGACTCCCAAGATTAGCTGTGTACATTCAGATTTCAGAGTTTTCTGTTAAAGCCAGCAGGAGCCTTTCCTGGTTGCAGTGCCAAGTAGAAAAGGGGGAAGGAAATGGGATCAACAGCTCCCAAACACATCTTAGTGGTCTCAGGGTCAACAGCCCTTCCTGATCACTAACACTCAGTGGGCCTCTGTGGTGGCTCCCAACATCTGAGAAATTATTGCTGTCTTTAAAAACAATTACACTCAATTCAAAAGTGTGAAGAAATGTTCTAAACATAATAAAGTAGCATCAAGTGTTTTATAAATGACTAAAGTTCTAC
>NW_006993607.1:0-759 GCF_000164805.1 Carlito syrichta
AAACTGGAATTCTCGGTCACCAGGAGTTGTCTCGGGATCCTGTAGAGTGAAGCAGGAAGCTGGGTAATGGAGGTCGTCATATGCAGGAAACTCCACATCATATTGCTAAGGAACTATAAGGAATTGTCTTTATATGAGTCCTCAATCCCCAAAACTACCGGCCGTCTTCCTAAGACGAAACCACGAATCGGGTTTTTGAAGTAGGAATCTGGGAAAAGGGAGTCCTCACTTAAAGAAAACTTCACTGCCTATTGCTAAGTAAGAATAAGGAATCTGCGTTACACTAGTCCTCAATCCCAAAGAAGCTTAAGTTCATCTTGCTATGGGCTAAACACGAATCATGGTGTTTTCGAGCATGAATCTGGAAAATGGAGTCCTTATTTACAGGCAACTACATGACCTTTTGCTAAAAAAGAATAAGGAATCTGGGTTACACTAGTCCTCAATCCCAAAAATCTACAGAGCATCTTGGAAAGTTCTAAATAGAATCAGAGTTTTGAAGCAGGATGTATCTAATGAGAGTCTTAATATACAGGAAAATACACAGCTCCTTCACAAGGAAGAAAGAGAATCGGGGTTAGAGCAGTCCTCAGTCCTTAAAGTCAACAGGCCATCTGCTGTGGACTAAAAAAGAATCAGAGTTTAGAAGCTGGAACGCAGGTAATAGCAGTCCTCATATGCAGAATCCACATGATCTCTAACTAAGGAGAACTAAGAAACCTCTTTTACACGGCTTCCTACATCATAATATCTACATGA
>NW_006993608.1:0-782 GCF_000164805.1 Carlito syrichta
CTGGCATAACTAGCTAGCTACTTAGCTAGCCAGATGTGCAGCCAGTTGACATAACTAGGTTACTCAACTAAGTAGCCAGCTGGCTTGACAGCTGACATAGATAGCTAGCTACCCAGCTAGCCAGCTGTCTAGCCAGCTGACTTAACTAGGTTATTTAACTAACTAGCCATCTTGCTAGCAGGCTTACATAACTGAAAAACTAGATAGATACCTAGTTTGTTATCTGGATAGCCAGCTGACTTAACTAGTTTGTTGTCTACGTATCTCTCTGGCTAGCCAGCTGACTTAACTATGTGACTTAACTAGTTAACCAGCTTCCTGGACAGCTGGCATAACTAGCTAGCTACTTAGCTAGCCAGATGTGCAGCCAGTTGACATAACTAGGTTACTTAACTAAGTAGCCAGCTGGCTTGACAGCTGACATAGATAGCTAGCTACCCAGCTAGCCAGCTGTCTAGCCAGCTGACTTAACTAGGTTATTTAACTAACTAGCCATCTTGCTAGCAGGCTTACATAACTGAAAAACTAGATAGATACCTAGTTTGTTATCTGGATAGCCAGCTGACTTAACTAGTTTGTTGTCTACGTATCTCTCTGGCTTGCCAGCTGACTTAACTACCTAGCATTCTAGTTAACCAGTTGGCAAGTGAGCTGACTTAACTAGGTGACTTAACTAGCTAACCAGCTAGGTAGCCAGCTGACTTAACTAGCTAGCTACACAGCTAGGCAGGTGGCTAGCCAGCTGACTTAACTAGCTGGCTTACCTAGCTAGCCAGCTGATG
>NW_006993609.1:0-679 GCF_000164805.1 Carlito syrichta
GTGGTATAGGCTGCCTTTATTTCTTTACTTCTTTGCCAGAAAATACATTTAGCAAATAAATATCTATCCTATGCCAGGTGCTATTCTAGAACATCAAGAAAAATGCAGAAAAATGCATTTTAGCGGTCTAAATGTGTTTTGTCAGTCCCCATGCAAAAAGTTTCAAGCTTTCTGTCTCCTTCCTTCCTTCTCTCTCTCTCTCTCTCTCCCCCCTCCCTCTCTCCCCCCCCCACCCTTCTTTCTTCTCCCTCTCTCTTTCTCTGCTTTCAGCCTAAGCTGCCATCTAACAGACAGCAGGATCAGAGAGGGGTCCACTCAGAGTCCCAGTAAGACCCAGGAGGCAGGGACCCCACTCGTCTTAAAGGCCAACACTTAGAGAGACTTCTTTTCTCCTCCATAAAGACACATGGATTCCTGGGAACGGTCACAAACGGGGCCCTGTGTCAGCATCCTGCTGGTGGAAATGAAGCTGGAAGAAGCAGAAGCACCCCCTCACCTCCCCTCACACCCCACACCCCACGGGTATGATGCGCCTTTTCAAGTTGTTGATCAGAGTCTGCATCTCCCCCTCCAACCCCTGCCTTCCCTCCGCCTGTCGCCTTCCACCCTGGGTCTCGTCCTCTCCGCTCCATCTTGTCACCCTCCACAGTCTGCTCCTCATGGCCTTCTTCAAATGCTA
>NW_006993610.1:0-664 GCF_000164805.1 Carlito syrichta
TGGTATATCAACTCTCTAGCCCTATTCAATTTGCAGGTATCTTATTTGTCTTTACTCTCCAAAATATATCACTATAATATATCAACAACATCATGTTGATTGAACCTAGTAAGCTACAAGTAGCAACTACTCTAAACTTATTGGTAACACATTTGTGTGTCACAAAATTGGAACTACATTCTATTAAATTTCAAGATGTCTACCTCAGTGAAATTTATAGGGGTCACATGGTAGCATGTTGAGATATACCTCCCAAGATGAAGGATAAGTTATATCTGGCCCCTCCTAAAAGCAAGAAGGAGGCAAAATACCTAGTGAGCATATTTGGATTTTGGAAACAACACATTCCAAAATTTGGCCCATTTACCTAAGACCTAAAAAGATACTAGTCTTCTTCTTCTTCTTCTTCTTCTTCTTCTTCTTCTTCTTCTTCTTCTTCTTCTTCTTCTTCTTCTTCTTCTTCTTCTTCTTCTTCTTCTTCTTCCTCTTCCTCCTCTTCCTCTTCCTCCTCTTCCTCCTCTTCTTCCTCCTCTTCCTCTTCTTCCTCCTCTTCTTCCTTCTCTTCCTCCTCCCCCTCCTCCCCCTCCTCCTCCCTCCTTCCTCTCTCCTTCCTCTTCTTCCTCCTCCTCCCCCCTCCCCCTCCCTTCTTCTTCCTCTTCTTCTT
>NW_006993611.1:0-719 GCF_000164805.1 Carlito syrichta
CTGTTACTCCAGCTATGGGATCTCATTCTTGAAGAAATTATTAATCCATCTCTGTTAAAGAATCTCCAGGCTCTCCAACAGTGCCAGACTGCAATCCACTCTGATGTCTACTGTGTCTTGATGATTCCGTTTCCCATGCCTTGTCTTCTGTTTCAACCTAGGAACTTGGTCTTTGTTAAAAACTTTCATTAGGAAGAACTGGTACCTGTCTGGAAGTGACCCTTCATCATCATTACCACACCAATGGCATTTAAGGTTGACAGAACATCGACTTGGATTCATCACTCGAGAGTCAAAAGAGTCTGGGAAAGCAATGCTGCTTCACCAATCTGCTCAGCCGACTGGACAACTCCCAGGGACCCCGAAAAACTCTCAAAATCTCCTTCTGAGTCCAACATCCTACTTCAACAGGAACACGGGTTGACTAACCAATGAACCGCTGAAACGTGAGATTCTGACTGCCCAGAATAGACTGTTTTACTGGTTAATAATTCCCTGAATGATTGTTATTACCCCTTAAACCTTGCCTTAGTCATTCAAATTACCCTAGTTGTAGACTGGTCATGGGGCAAAAAGTTCCTGTTAATGGTATCTTACTTCCTGTGCATAAAATGTGTTACTGCACTTCTATACTCACAATAAGTTTAACTCGGATTATTTTCCTTGGAGAGTCTAAAACACCCTGTGGTCTTTCTCCCTAACCTCTTTCACAACAGGAA
>NW_006993612.1:0-772 GCF_000164805.1 Carlito syrichta
TCAGCCAACAAGTTAAGTAACCTAGCTAACTCGTTACACAACTAATTAAGACTTCTAGTTAACTCATTTACCAAATAGTTAAAACAGTTAACTAATTCATTAACCAACTCATTAAGTATTTAATTCAGGTAAAATCAGCTAGCTTACTAGTTAAGTCGGTCAGTTAAGTCAGCTACCTTAGTAAAGTCAGCTAGCTAAGTCAGCTTAAGTCAGCTATCTAATTTAGTCAGCTGGTTAAGACAGCTAGCTAGGTAGTTAGCTAATGGATTAAGTCAGCAGGTTGAGTCAGGTAGTTAGCTAGTTAACTAGTGGATTAAGTCAGCTGGTTGAGTCAGCAGGCTAGCTAGTTAGCAAACGGGTTGAGTTAGCTATTTGAGTAGGCTAGCTAGCTAGTTAACTAACAAGTTAAATCAGCTGGATTAGACAGCTAGCTAGCTAGTAAGCTAACGAGTTAAGTCAGCTGGTTGAGTCAGTTAGCTAGCTCATTAGCTAACGAGTTAAGTCAGATGATTAAGTTAGCTACCTAGAATGTTAGATAATGAATAATCTAACTATGTAGCCATCTGGTTAATCAGCTAGCTAGCTAGGTAGCTAACTATTTAAGTCATCGTGTTAGCTAGGTAGCTAGGTAATTAGCTAATTTATTAAGTCAGCTGGCTGGCTAGGTAGCTATCTACTTAGCTAACTATTTAAGTCAGCTGGGCAGCTAGGTAGTTAGCTTGTTAAGTCAGCTAGTTAAGTCAACTGGCTAGCCAGCTGGCTATCTAGGTAC
>NW_006993613.1:0-1187 GCF_000164805.1 Carlito syrichta
GATGATCTGTCTAGGGTTGTGAGTGGGGTATTGAAGTCCCCAGTTATGATAGTGTTAGAGCCAATATCTTTCTTTAGTTTTCCAAGAAGCTGCTTTATGAAAGTTGGCGCACCTATGTTGGGTGCATATATATTTAAATAGATATTTCTTGTTGATGGATTGAGCCTTTTATCATTATGTAGTGGCCTTCTGTATCTTTTTTGATTTTTAATATTTTGAAGGGTATTTTGTCTGAAATTAATATGGCTACTCCTCCTTTCTTTTGTATTCCGTTCGCCTGGAATTTTGTTTCCCATCCTCTTACTTTGAGTCTGTGGATGTCCTTTCTAGTGAGGTGAGTCTCTTGAAGGCAATAGATTGTTGCCTGATGATATTTTATCCATTTTGCCAATCTATGTCTTTTCAGTGGTGCATTTAGTCCGTTCACATTTAAGCTAATAATTGAAATGCAAGAGTTGATCCCTGTCATAAGGTTCTTACAGAGTTGTTCCTGTTTATTTGTTGTCTTTCTTTGGGTTTTGGAGTTGGTTCATGTGTGTTTTTAATCTTTTGCCTGTACTCTTGTGAAGAATGTTCGTTCTTTTTTCTTTTTCTTCTGTGTTCAGTACTTTCTTAAGTGTTTCTTGTAGAGGTGGTCTGGTGGCGGCGTAGGTTCGTAGGGATTGGATGTCTGGAAAAGATTTCAATTCTCCCTCATTTATGAAGCTTAGTTTGGCTGGGTAGGTTATTCTTGGTTGAAATTGTTTCTCTTTTAGAACTTTAAAGATAGGGCTCCAGGCTCTCCTGGCCTGAAGGGTTTCTGTTGATAAATCTGCTGCTATTCTAATTGATTTTCCCTGGTAGGTAGTCTGGCCTTTTTCTCTTGCTGCCTTTAGGATTTTTCCTTTCATAGTTACTTTGTTTAGGCGAATTATTATGTGTCTGGGAGTTGGTCTTCTCGTTTGTTGTCTTGCAGGGGTTCTCTGAATGTCTTGTGTTTGAATTTTTTCATCCTTAATGAGATGAGGGAAGTTTTCTTGAATGATTTCATGAAATGTTTGTTCCAGTGTGGCTTCTGTTTCTCTTTCTGCCTCAGGAAGCCCAATTATTCTTAGGTTTGGTCTCTTGAAGTGATCATTCATCTCTTGCAGGTTTTGTTCTGTCTTATTGAGCTTCTTTTCTATGCTTTTGACAGATTGGGTTAGTTC
>NW_006993613.1:2458-19533 GCF_000164805.1 Carlito syrichta
ACCCACTGCAGATCTCCCTTGTAGAGGGCTTCAGACACCGGGTTGCCCAGTCGCCATCTTCTATATTAGTCTTATGAACATTTGCTATTAGTCAGCTCTCCACAGTGCTGCTCACATTACATGTGTTTTCTCTCCTTTTTTCAAATTAGCAACTTAAAACAGCAACATCATATGCAATATTTTTTCTGCTTTACTACAGTCCTGCTGGGGAACATAAATACACCCATTTTACTGTTGAGAAAACCGTGACTTAGAGAGGAAGAATCCCAAGCACAGCTGTGTAGTTGCACCACTTAAATTTGAACTTGTCAATGTGCCTCCAAATTTCATTGTCTCAACCACTGTGCTATTTCTTTTTTTTAATCTTTATTATTTTTATTATAAAGACGTGGGGTGCAATTCAGGGTTAGGTATACAAACATTGATGCAGGCACCCTTGGTGATCAGGTGGACCTCTCCCTCTCCTAACAGTTTCCCTCAACTGCCAGTTCCATTCCCCTCCCCTGACAGTTTTCCACTACGGCCAACCCCTTTCTTAGAGTATTATAATTGTTCCAGGTCTGCTCATGAGTGAGAACATATGGTACTCTGTTCTTTGTTTTACGTTTTAGACTTACATTTCCGTGTCCTTTTATGTTTCCTATCTATACTTGAATTTAATTTAATTTTTTCCTTAATGATGCAATGCAATAGTAGACAGAAGCCAGTAGATGCTGATAGGAAAACTGAGCTTCAGAGGTTCGTCAATTGCTGAAGGGCATGCAACAATTGGAAAGACAGAGTTGGCCTGAGCTCTCCGACCACAAGACCGTTTAGCGCATCATGACGTTTCTGAGGCAGCTAAGTTAGAACTAAATTATATTGCTCATGATTTGGGAACCCTGTACTCACCATGGAGATTATCAGTGGCACTGCCTGGTTTTGCTTTGTTTTTCCCTCAACCTCCTTCCATAAGGGAAGCTTTAGGTGGTATATGAAAGCAGATGAAGAGTCAGATGCAATGAAGTGTTGACGTTTCTGAACAGCGACGCCTTACTTGGGATTGTTAAATAAGTCAATTAAGCTCTCTGATGCCAAATCCCTCCCTATTCCCACCACCTCTGCAGTTTGTTTACAACAAGAACAATGCACAAGATTTCAGCAGCTAGATGATCTTTAAAGAAGCTTAACATTCCATGGTAACACATTTTGCTTGAAGAAGTTGAACTTATATTAAATGTAACTCAATGGAAACAATTATCATTGATTATTCTACAATCTGATAAAATGGAGAAAAACCTGAGTTCATGGTTTATGCCTGTAATCCCAGCATTTTGGGAGGCCAAGGCTTGAAGATCACTTGGGGTCAAAAGTTCGAAACCAAACTGGGCAACAGAGGGAGACCCCAATTCTAAAAAGAAAATAAATAATTAGCCAAGTATGGTGGTGCAGGTCTGTAGGCCTAGGTACTCAGGAGGCTGAGGCAGAAAGATCACTTGAGGCCAGGAGTTCGAGGCTGCAGTAAGGTATGATCACCCCACTGCACTCCAGCCTAGGTGACAGAGCAAGACTCTGTCTCAGAAGAATAAGACAAACAACAAAAAAAGGGGGTGAGGGAAAACAACTCAGATAAATAAAACATTTTACAATAAAATAAATCTATCACATTCCTGTACAATATATAGTTATCAGTCTATTTTGTCTGTTGCTTGTCCATATTTCTTCCTTGCTAATTCAAACATATTTGAGGATTTCACATGAATACAACACTGGTAATTCAGAAAAAATTCAAAACAGTCAAAAAAAAAAAAAACATGAAAAAGAGCAGATCCCATTCTACTGACAAAAGCATAATGCACAATTCCACATTCTAAAAATATGATAGTACTTGATGAATGTCAACATGTACCATCAGAAACAGTTATGTCCTACATTGTGGAATGACTTCCTTTGTACTTTGTACTATCCTAAGAATCACAACAGCAGCTATATATTTGGAAGCAAACATCACCGTCAGTTACCATCTCCGCACCCTCATGCATTCTATATATTATGCAGCACCACACAAGTATGTATTCTGACTTTGAATTTCTAAAGGCTACTCATTAAATTTAACGATAAGGGGTTGCACAATGAACATATTTTTGAGGTCTACAGAATATCACTGCTTACATGTCTTGGCGGTGGTACTTTAATCCCTTGTTTAGTTGTCCACCCCAAATATATTCAGCTCATAAAAAAATACAGATTGGTACAATGTCTCTAAAAATTGTCCATGAGGAAAAAAAATTATTCAAAGCAGCTATTTTTGAGCTTTTGTGTTCAATTTTCACCCGGGGATGATGTGATGAAGTGGGTTGCAGTTAATACATTTCTAGTATGTTTTTGAGCCTATTTAGATATATTGAGCATCTTTCATAACCAAATTAAAATGTTTTTTAAATAAAACATTTTTGCAAAAATGTCAGCTACAAAAGATACACTGAGCTTTGCCTACATTCTGGTCAGAGTAGCAATTAAGACAAATAGGCTGCCTGTATTAAGGGTGTTTAATTCTGAGAAGGAGGAAAGACATCAAGCTATAAACTTCATGGAGGGAAAGCCCAATTTGCATGAAATACACGAATCTGGAACCTAATTTTGTGTGGTGATATACTCATCTCTATAGTGCTCTGTGTCTATTTAGCCATAGCACAAACATTCTTGCATTTTAATTGTCTGTTTAGACTTGTGTTATGAATGACACACATTTAAGTGTTTTGTTGATCTAGTTTCTAGCAGAATAACTGACACATGCCAGGCGGTCAATATATTTTCTTGAACAGAAGTTAACAAAAGATTTTTATACTTGCAGGGTATACAAAGGGCTGAAATGACTCATAAGCTAGTTGCCTAGGCTAGAGGAGCAATTTTGTCTAAATTCTCTTTTACCACTTTCCAGAATAATTTTTAATCTTTATAGCAGTGTTTTCTTTAATCACATGGAGAATACTATTGCCTAACACTGAAGCATGTGTTAACAACAACCAGAGATGAGAAGTTCCTTCTCTAGATAAATAAAACTCAAGAATGCAGTTTTGGAGTTGGAATAACTGAGCCCTTGCATACTTGGACAATTGGAAATAACAAAAATTGTTTATAAAATTACTGCAGAATCCTTTTTGTTGAGCAAATCCTAAGTCGAAGAGTCATTAAATTCACATAGTTTTGGCTATGTAAACTTACTTAAGGAAACAGGAATCTTTTCAATCACATGGTGGTCAGGAACACTGCTTAGAGGGGAGGAATGTAGCACAAGAAATTAAACTATGCAGCCTACTTCATGTCAGGTACCTCACAGGCAGTCTTATTTTGAGGACTCCCAAAAGCAGACCCTGAGGCAAGAAGAATTGAGAAGGATTTGAATGAAAGTAATGTATTTGACCAGTGATCCTAGGAAGCAGTATGAGAGAGTACGGAAGGGAGACCAGCAAGGGAGGGAAGCCAGCAAGTAGTGCAGCTGGAGCAGGTGACCTCTATGAGCACCTGCAGCTCAGTCCCACTGAGGGGCTCCTAAGAAACTGTGTAGAGCTGTCTCATGGAGGGGTGAGGGAGCTGGGGTTTTTGCATTAACTCTCATCCCTTACTGGCTGAAAGTGACCTGGGATGTTACCGCCAGCCTGCCCCTATGTGTGTCCAGCACACTCCCAGGGCAGAAAGCACCCTCAGGTAGAAAGATGTTAGAAGTCATGGGCAGGGCCAGGAACTATTCAAGTTCCCCAGTAGGTTGAGAAGACATAAACAGGGCCTGACATTATCAGCTACATTGTATCTTACCTCGAATCTCTTAATCATCTCATGAGGTTGGTCATATTGCTCCACTGTTCTAACAGAGGAAAGTCAGGGAGTTTAGGAACTGACCTGGTTTATCAGTATAATGAATGACAGAACAGAGATTCAAACTCAACTATGCAGAAATCCTGGACTTTTTGCTTTCCCACTATGCTATACTTAATATGTAGGAATTAAATAGAGGGGATGTTATAATCTTTATGAAAGCATCACTACAAAAAAAAAATGCCTGAAACATAGAAAGCATGTTATATTCTACTATTGTAACACAATGACCGTGCCTGGATTTAATGACTATTGTTTACATAAGACAACTATTAATAATTTAATGCATAATATTTGTGAGGAGAAGAATTTGATTTAGATATTAACAGATATTTTTGAAAGGAAAGGAAATGAGGGAACTTAATTGCAAGGGTTTGGTTTTGTAAAAGAGTGATTTTTTAAAAAAATGCAGATGTTTATCCATCATATGAACTGAAAGGAACTCTATTATTATTCTTTGCTCATTTTTCAAGAAACTCATTGCTCTGTAAAAGGCACACTCTATGACCCTCCTCAAATAATTCTTTGAAATTTTATGATATAAGTTAAGTGACCTTTTCCCTTTTTGTGAGTCCCTGTTACATCTCCTTGTTGCTATGGTAATTCATCCAAAGAGTTTTCTTTCTTAAGCTATGTATTTTTTCCTCATTAAGTTATTGCATGCCCTGCAAATCAACATGAAAACATTAACAATGTCCATGACATAGCTATTGAGCAATATTGATGCACAGAACCCAGGCAAGCTTGATGGAATGGGAGACTTTACCCTAATAAATGCCCATTTTGCCTTTTCTAAGCAGTTGTCATAAAAACACACCTTAGAGGGGTAATTTCTCTTTCCACCAGAACTTTTTTATTGCTGGTAATTTAGAGTCACAGTCATTAAGATGTTGCATGGAGAATTAGTGACAGCAAAGTGAGAGCTTGGAAAAAGGAGGTTTTGATCCACATAATAATGTATGATCACAGCTTGGAAAACTGATGGACCTGTAATTAATAGCAGAACAAAAGGGACTTTTCAGATGTAAACTAAAATTGCAGCCCTGGAATACTGAATGAGGCAGGACTAGATATTAAAATGAAGACTGTATTGGTTAAGAAGTTTGTACTGTCCCTTGGTGACAATAAAATCCATGCACTTGGTCTAACCTAGCATAGGGACTTTATGAATTTTGTTTGAGTTCTCCCCTCCTTACTCTGACTGCTAAAAAGCCAGACCTGTATCTGTCTTCCAAATTTAGCAAAGGTGTAAAATATTATGGTATGCATTTTATGATTAATCTTTCTCTTAAATGAAGCTTAATTTTCTGCTTTTATTCCTTCATCTTTTAAATTTTGTTTGGTATCATGTGTGCTTCTTATCTCCAATCCTTCACAGACACACACAGGATATAAATCAATCTGTCAATAATATTTTAATGAAAATAGTAGGCTGATAAAGTGAAGTAGATTATCAACCATATCATTAAAATGTTGTGTTATTTTTAATTCTTCATTTACAACAAGGATGTCAGGAATATAGGTTTCTTAAATTTTAATCTTCATCTGTATTTAGTAACCCTTTTGTTGTATTTATGCACGAAGAAGAGAAGTTGCATTCAGTTAGAAAATATTTGACTTTCGATAAACAACAAGCATTGTCCCCTGCCCTTTTCCAAACTGTCAAGTAAGGGCTTGAATTCCTGGATCTTACCGAATAATGACTGATTTGAAATTGTGAAGACACAGCTTCAAGTTGTATCCCAGATGAAGCTCTCTGATGCAGACATAATTCTGACCCACTCCAGACATAAGAGGATGTGTGTCATGTAGCTGTGCTGTAGAATGTGGTGAGCATTGGCTGTTTGTAGGTCACATACATCACTGAGTTCTGGTCTCTCTCAAAGCTGGGCTATGGTTGTGATGGCGTTGGTCTCAGCATTTCAGATTTCTTCTGACTCTAAGGAATTTTATTCTTGCTGACAATCAATTCTCAAGAAATGACTTTTTTTTTTCTAAGAGAGTGGATTAGAGGCTTTCAGTGCGCCTCAGCCATCAGAACATTGTGAAATAGTGAGAAAAGACCAACACAGTTAACCCCAACTCAGGAAGAAAAACGGATATTCATCAGAATGCAAAGGACTCAGATCTCAGGGAGAAGAAAATGGGCAAAGATTCCTGTGATGGCAGTCTATAGGGAAAAGTGAACCCCAGACCACAAGACAAGACTGAAAACCCCCCTCTGAGGAATCCCCCCAATGAAGGATCTACTTCACTCAGGCCACAAAGAACATCTCATTTCTCCTGGGCCCTGGAGCTGTCTCAGGGGGAGGCCAAGAGTTGGTGAGAAAGAAAGACACCCAATAAATCTACAGACATGATCCCAAATCCAAGTCAGTGAGGAAAACATCATTTTTGACTGAAGTTCGTCGTCTCAGCAATAGCAACCATTGCAGGCATTTTGGTTTCTGCCCAGAAATAAAGCTGCTCACTCTGGAGCAGGGGAAGGGGGCTTCCCACAGTTGGGGAGCATGGAAACTGTTCCAGGATTTGGAGCCAAGCCTAGGCATGTCCTATGTCGCTGCTGGGAGCAGTAGGGGACCCCCTTAGCAAACCTGCATTTCCCTTCCAGAAAGAGAGACAAGCTGCCAGAGTCAGATCGGCAACCAGGAAGTGGTCTGTGTGTCACTGCCTGAGTGCCCCACCCTGCCCTGCCTCTCTGGGCAGTTGTGGCAAGGGGCTCCAGCAATACTGAGACTAACAGCCTAAATGACAGGAACCCAGCAGAGAAGGCCCAGACCCGAGTCCCAGAACCTCCATCCTGAGTAGAAGGAGAGTTGCTACAGCCAGTTTCTCACAGTTTCCTGTGGCCAATGGCAGTTTTTCAACCTGGAACTTCAGTGAGCACCACTGTTAAGAACCTCAGTCTCCCTCCCAGATTAGTTGGAGTCGTGTGCCTCATCTATGAGGAAAAAGTGGGCCCTCCACTCTTACACAGCTGGGAAAGTAGTCTAAGTGGCAGCAGACCAGCAGGAAGGACCCGATCCCTCTGCACTTGACTCAGCAGCCTAAGTCGCAAGAGTATTCCTTACCCCATTGTTTCTCCTGGGTAGTGAGGCCCAAAGCCAAGGTCAGCTCTGTGATCTGGAATCAAGCTTCAGGTGTCATTGCAGGGAACCACAGCTTGCCCATCAATCTGTTGGGGAAGTGTGTCCCCCAGCATCAAGGATCAGGCTGCTCCCATTTCTACACAACCAGATTAGTAGCCTGAGCTGCTCTACCCTTCCTGGGCAGTGATTCATGTGCAACAAGGACCCCTGTGCTTCACATACTAACACATCCTGTCACCTGGAGTAGTATCATAAGCCACTATTCCCCAGTGGTAGAGTCTTTGGTGCTGTGGTTCTTTCTCTGCTCAATACCCAGACATTTCCCTAGGGACATGGAGCTCCGCTCTTCTAGATTAGGAGTTCAGGCTGTCCTCCCCTCCCTGAGCAGAGAACTTTAGACATCAGAGGTCCCCTAATGCCTCACTGAGGCACACCTCTGGGCACTCAGAGGCCACATACCAGGCCCCACCTTGAAGTAGGTGCCTGTGCCTGACATCAGTGGACCTGTGAGTAGGCCTGCCCAGTTCGGCCCCACACATCTTGGTTCTCCCCTTTCTGGGGCCGAATCAGGAGCCTAGACCACAGTTCACTCTGCAGATCAGCTCTCTCCTGAGGTAATAGAGAACTTCTTCAAGTAAACAAGGATCAAGTAAATATCCATCCACAATGGCAATAGACAGCTCTTACTGATAGGAGCTACCAGCTGGCTTGATGATTGAACAAACCAAAGGTAATTTGCTGACACAGAAAGCAGTAAGCCAGCTTACACCCCCCACCACATCACTATTACAACCAACACCTGGGAAAGCCTACATACAAAGGCAATCCTATATCAAACTCATATGGGGTAGCTGCCACAGTTCATCCAGATGAGAAAGAACCAGAGAAAGGACTCTGAAAGTATGAAAAAACAGAGTGTTACCCCTCCAAAGGGGCACACCAATTCTTCAACAATAGAACCTCACCAAAATGAAATTCCTGAACTATCAGATAACAAATTTAGAATGCCTATTGTAAATAAGTTCAACAAGATGCAAACTAGAGCTAATAACTAATACAAAGAAATTAGCACAACAATGAAAGAAGTGAAAGAAGAGACTGACAACATTTAAAAAAAACAGAACTAAAAAACTCAATGGTGGAGATACAAAACCCAGTACAAAGCTATAGAAGCAGGCTAGATCAAGTAGAAGAAAGAATCTCATAGGTTCTTTGAACTAATGCAGTCATACAGAAATAAAGAAAAAGGAACTAAGAAGAATGAGCAATGCTTACTAAGAAGTATGCGATTACGTAAAATGACCAAACCAACAAATCATAGACATCACGATACAAGAAGCCCAGAGAACTCTGCAAGATACATTACAAAAAGAAATTCATCAAGGCACATTGTTGTCAGATTTTCCAAAGGTAACATCAAGGAAAGTATCCTAAAAGCATCAAGAGTGAAACACCAATCATATAAGGAAAGAACACTAGACTAACAGCAGAATTCTCATCTAAAGCCCTATAAGCCAGAACAGAATGGGAACCTATTTTCAACCTCCTTAAAAATAAAGTATCAGTCAAAAATCTTATATCCAGGCAAACTAAGTTTCATAAATGAAGGAGAAATAAAGTTCTTTCCTGACAAACACTAAGGAAATTTGTCATCACAAGCCAGCTCTACAAGAGATACTCAAAGGAGTTCAGAACTTGGAAACAAAACAACTCTCACTATCACAAAATATCACGTAAGTACAAAGTTCATGGAACCTATAAAGCAAGTACACATTTGAATTCCCAAATCAGCTATTTTACAATACTATGGCAAGAGCAAGATCTAACATATAAATATTAACCCTGAATGTAAATGATCTAAGCATTCCACTTAAGAGGGAGTAGCAAATTGGGGGAAAAAAAAAAAGACCCAACCATCTACTGCCTACAAGAGACCCACCTACTCATCTATGGGCAAAGAAAGTCACAGATTCAAAGTGAATGTGTGAAAAAAGATACATTAGGTGAATGGAAAACAAAACTGAGCGGGGGTAGCCATCCTCATATCAGATAGCTCAGACTTTCAACCAAAAACAGAAAAAATAAAAAAGAAAGAAGGACATTATATAATGATAAAGGGTATAATTCAGCAATAAGATTTAACTTTCTTAAACATATATGTGTCAAATACCAGAGCACCAAAATTTATGAAGCAAACCCTACTTGACCTTAGAAAACATATTAATAACAATACCATAATAGTGAGTGACTTCAATACACTGCTGACTTCACTAGACAGATCATTGAAGCAGAAAATTAACAAAATACCTCGGACTTAAACTTGACTATAGAAAAAATGAACCTAACAGACATCTACAGAATTTTTCACCCAACAACTGAAGAAAATACTTTCCATCCATCCTCATGCAGAACATTCTCTAAAATAGAACATATGCTTGGCCATAAAGCAAGCCAGATCAGCTCTATAGGAGATGTATTAAGAAAAGAAGAAAGAAAATGTATTAAAAAAAAAAAAAGAACTACCACACATTCCCAAGAGAACAGGAGACACAGAATCAACAGAGAATACATTGCACCTGCAAACTTGAGAACACACACATACATTATCCCAAAAGTTAAAAGAAAAGAAACAAAGAAAAAAACTTTATAAGAAACCTCATCATGGGAATAAACTATCACCTTTCAACAATCAACCTGAATGTGAATGGTCTAAAAACCACTGAAAAAACGCAGAATGGCAAACTGGTTAAAAATAAAAAAAGACATCCAAGAAACTTATCTCACTACAAGAGCCACATACAGACTCAAAGTTAAAAGATGGAAAACATATTTTCAGGAGAATGGTTCACAAAAAAAAAAGCAGGAGTTATGATCTTAATATAAGACAAATCAACCTTCAACCTTTAAGCTATCAAAAATTTAAAAAGTTATGAAAGGACACTACATAACGATAAAAGGTTCAGTTCATCAACAAGAAATATCCATCGTAAACATATATGCACCCAACACAGAAGCACAAGCATTTCTAAAACAACTACTAAGTAAACTAAATAAAGATTTTGACTCTTACGCTATTATAGCTGAGGACTTAAATACAACATTAACAACCATAGATAGACCATTGAGGCAAAAAAACAAAACAAAAAAATGTAAGAGATCCAGAACCTCAACTTGACATTTAACCAAATGGACTTAATAGATACCTACAAAACACTTCACCCAACAAACACAGCATATACATTCTACTCATCACCACATGGAACATACTCTAAGATTGATCACATTCTAGGCTTTAAATCAAGCATAAACATATTTCATATGGTCAAAATATTCCATGAACCTTCTAGATCACAGTGGAACTAAAATAAATATCACCACCAATGAAGTTTCCCCACAACCAAAAAAGAAATGGGTACTAACCAGTATGATGCTGAATGACTACTAGGTAATACTGAAATCAAAACAAAAATTAAAATAGTCCTTGAAACAAATGAAAATGAAGAAACATCTTGCCAAAACTTCTGAGATACCATGAAATGAGTTATAAAAGGGGAATTTATACCTCTACAAAAACACATTAAAAAAAATAGAAAAATCACAAATTAACAGTTTAACAGATCACCTAAGTGAGCTGGAAAGATAAGCTCACCAAAACTCTAATTTCAGCAGAAGAATTCAGATCATCAAAGTAAAAGTCCAGATATGGGACATAGAAGACAAAAATATCATAGAAAGAAACCAATGAAATAAAAAGCTGGTTCTTTGAAAGTATAAACAAGATTGATGGACCCCTAACCAGATTGCCCCAGAAAAAGAGAGAAAAAGCCCCAATAAACACAATCAGAACTACAAAAGATTAAGTCACAACTGAATATGAAGAAATGCAAAAGATTATCAGAGATTACTATGCACACTTGTATGAAACAAATTTGAAAACCTAAATGAAATTAAGGACTTTCTCATATCACACAACCTCCCCAGGTTGAAATAAGAAGAAATTGAGACCCTAACTAGACCAATAACAACCCAGGAAATTGACTCTGTCTTAAGAAAACTACTTACAAAAGAAAGCCCTGGGCAGATGGCTTTCCAGTGGAATTCTACAAAACAAACAAGGAGGAGCTGACACCAATCCCATTGAAAGTATTCCAGGCAACTGAGAAAAATGGAACTCTCCCCAAATCATTTTATAAAGCTAACATCACACTGGTACTCAAACCATATGAAGATTCAACAAAAAAGAGAACTAAGAACAATATCCTTGATGTACATAGATATAAAAATTATCAGCAAGATTCTAGCAAATCAGATGCAACAATACATCTCAAAAATCACCCACCATGACCAAGTAGGCTTAATCCCTGGAATAAAAATTCTAGGAAAAAAACCCAGGAAACCCTCTTTTGTTCATTGGCCCACGTAAATAATTTATGATGAAGACCCCAAAAGCAATTACAATAAAAACAAAAAGACAAATGGGACCTAATTAAACTAAAAAGCTTCTGCACAGCAAAAGAAGTAATCAACAGAGTGAACAGATAGCCTACTGAGTGGGAGAAAATATTTGTAAATTATGCCTCAGACACAGGGCTAATGTTCAGAATTTACAAGGAACTCAAAACAGCTCAACATGAAAAAACAAATATCCTAATCAAAAAGTGGGCAAAGGACATGAACAGAGACTTCTCAAAAGAGGACACACAAGTAGCCAAAACAATATAAAGAAATGCTCAACATCACTTATCATCAGAGAAATACAAATTAAAACCACAGAGCCAGGCTCGGTGGCTCAGCCTGTAATCCTGTGCCTTTGGGAGGCTGAGGGAGTGGATTGCCTGAGCCCTCAGGTTCAAGACCCACCTGGGCAACTTGGCGAGATCTCATCTCTACAATAAATCAAAAATTAGCTGGGCGTGGTAGTACGCACCTGTAGTTCCAGTTACTTGGAAGGCGGAGGTGGAAGGATTGTCGGAGCCCAGCAGGTCAAGGCTGTGGTGACCGGGAGTGGCCACTGCACTCCAGTCTGGGCGACAGAGTGAGACTCCAACTCAAACAAAAAAAACAAAAAAAACCACAGTAAGGTATCACCTCACACCAATCAGAAAGGCAATTATCAGAAAGTCAAAGTACCACAGATGTTGGCATAGTTACAGATAAAAGGGAACACATAATCCCTGTTGGTGGCATTGTAAACTGGTTCCATCTTAATGAAAAACAGTATGAAGATTTCTCAAAGAACTAAAGATCGAATTATCATTTGACCCAGCAATCCCTCTATTAGGAATCTACTCAAAGGAAAAGAAATAAATATATAAAAAGATGCCTACACTCGTCAGTTCATTGCAGCACTATTCACAACAGCAAAATCATGGAACCAAACTAAGTGCCTATCAATAATTGACTGAATAAAGACAGTGGGGTATATCCACACCATGGAACACTTTGCAACCATAAAAATAGAATGAAATCATGCCCTTTGCAACAACATGGATGGAGCTAGAGATCAGCATCCTAAATGAGCTGACTCAGAAACAGGAAACCAATCACCACTTATTCTCACTCATATGTAGGAGCTAAGTGACCACAAAGATGCAAATAGTAGACATTGGGTACACCAATAAGGGGGAAAGTAGAGAAGAGGGATACAGAAATTACCTGTTGGCTTCAATGTTCACTTTCCAAGGAATGGGACACCTGAGACCCAGTACTACCATTACACAATATGTCCATGTAATAATCATGCAAGTGTACTCCCTGAATGGAAAATTAAAATGGAAAAAAAGAAGCGATGGATGAAGGAGTGTGTAATCTGTCCCTCCACAAGCAGCCCCTCCTCTTTGATTCCTGTGACTGATTCCACATTCTTTTATGTTGCCAGTTCAGATATCTTCTGTTTTCATTGACACTCTATTTAATTTGGAAGTAGAAAAAACATGAAGACCCTTGGATTCTTCCCCAGAAGTGCATTTTACAGCAAATTTCCCCAGATGTCATTCCATTTCATATTATCATTATCATATTGGGTGTCAAAGACTAACATAAATTTGGGACAATTTAAGCTGTCTCCAACTGTTCTTTTTTTTATGCCACTGGAATATACCTAAAATATTTCTTCAGTTAAGTCTTATCCCTGATGAATAATTTCTGCCACTTAATACTCAGCATGTGCTTTTTGGGCACTCAACTAGCTCTACAATCTGCCTCTATGTTCCAGCCACATTTTTTATTTATTTACTTTTACCTGACTTCCTATCTTGTGTTGGTTTTCAGAAAGTTTTGCTATTAGTGTAGTGCACATTCTGGCTTTATAACTCTATTCACGTTTCCTGCTTTTTTCCCCCTTTTTTATTAGAAAGCAGAATTTATTGAGAGGACAAAAATGCTCCCACAGTGAGAGGAGACCTGAGGAGCTTGCCAATTTTCCTTTTTTTTTTTTTTAACAGATGTATATAAGATTTTGTCTTCAATGTCAACAGATTCACTTCCTTAACCATAACTTTCCTCTGTACTACTCATACTCATTTTGGTTTTTCATCTCCACACCTGAGACTCTAAAATGGTCAGTGAAGGAGAAATGAAAGGATTCTGGAAGAACATTTTATTTTACATATGACATAAAATAAAGATGTGCCAGACTGAAGATTCAACATTAGAATGAGAACACCAAGCTCAGAACCTAGATTCATTCTCCCCCATTACCTACAGCATGACTCAAATGTTAGCGCTTTCCACAGTTCTGTCTTTATATTGCTTTTCTTCTCTCTCTGGGCCACACAACTCATTTCTTGGTTTTAGATGTCATTGATATGTCAGTGACATCCAGGGTTGTGTCTCTTGTTTCAATTTATCTGCTGGCATGTTGTCCTAACTCTGGACGCCCTCAAACAATTCAAATGTTTTAATTCATTATAGTTTTCACCAAATAAAGTTCTCCTCCAAAATTTCTTTTGGCTGTGCAATTTGCAGTCTACCTTCTATAAAAGGGCTTACAAAAAACATGGATAAATCTTCAACAAAGTCACCAGCAACAACAACTGGGGACAGGAGTCCCTGTTCAGCAAATGGTGTGGAAAAACTGACTGACCGCATGCAGAAGAATGAAACAGGACCTCTACCTATCACCACACACAAAAATCAACTCTAAATGGATTAAACACCTAAACATAAAACCTCAAACTATAAGAATCTTAGAAAATTCAGGAGACAACCTTATGCACATTGAAATAGGCAACCAATTATTGATCATAACCCCAAAAGCATGTGCCATAAGAGATAAGATAGACAAGTGAGACCTCATAAAACTGAAAAGCTTTTGCAAAGCAAAATAAACCATTACAAGAGCAAGGAGACAGCCCACAGAATTGGAGAAAAATATTTGCCATGTATGTCTGGCAAAAGCCTAACAATCAGGATATACAAGGAACTCAAATGAACTGAGAGGGGGAAAAAGGTCTATTGAAAAAGTGAGCAAAAGATATGAAAGATACTTCTCAAAAGAAGACATATGAATAGTCAACAGATACATGAAAAAATGCTCAGCCTCACTAATCATCAGAAAAATGCAAATCAAAACCACAATGAGATATAACATAACACCAGTAAGTATGGCCATCATTTTTTAAAAATCAAAAAACAACAGCTGTTGGCAAGGTTGTGGAGAAAAGGGAATGCTTCTACACTGTTGGTGGGGGTGCAAACTAGTTCAACCTCTATGGAAAACAGTTGTGGTGATTTTTTAAAGATCTAAAAATTTACCTTCCACATGACCTAGGAGTCCCGTCTAGGAATATAGCTGGAGGCACTCAAATCATTCTACAAAGGTACCTGAACATGCATGTTTATTACAGCCCTGTTCACAGTAGCAAAAACACGGAACCAACTATGCTGCCCATTGAATATGGACTGGATAAAAAAATGGTGTTACACAAAAATGATGGAATATTATGCAGTCATAAAGAAGGAAAAGATTAGGACTTCACAGCAACTTGGATAGGTTTAGATTTCATCATATTCAGTGATCTATCACAGAAATGAAGAACTGAATGCCACATGTTCTCCCTCATAAGTGGGTCCTGAACATTTATCACAATACAACAAGAGAGGGATCAGCAGTGGTGGGACACTGCAGGGGAGGAAGGGATGGGGGACACAATACATTACTAAGGGCACCTGATCCTAAACCAGGGAAGTGAGGACCAGTGGGAAGCCCAAATTTCACCTGCATGTGGACCCCTTAGGCACCTAAACCTGATTTGTACCCCACATCTTTAAAATAAAATAAAGATAATTAAAAAATCAGTGGAGACTATGAACAATAGCAGAAGAAGACAAGGGAGAGGGACGCTTGTGGTGTTCAGGAAGGGTGAGATCTTAATTTTAGTCTTTAAATAAGCATAGATCAAAGCCCAAAGTAATCTGTAATAGAATTGAAGCACAATAAATACATTGCAAGATATTAGGAAAAAAAGGTTAAAACACTCATATTCAGACAAACTTATTCACAAAAGAATGGAGAGAAGGCCAGAATGGAGGAAAAAGGAAAAAGAAGAACAATGAAAACATGATGTATTATGGCAGATTAAAAGTAATATATATCTCTGTAATGAACAAATAATAATGGCCTAAAGTCACCAGTTAAAATAAGATGAACACAACCTTTCTCCAGAAACTCCCAGTTATAATATATGTAAAAGAAACATATCCCTGAAGAAATACAAAAGATCATTAAAGACTACTACATACACTTGTATGGAAACAAACTTGAAAACCTTAAGAAAATGGAGGACTTTCTGACATCACACAACCTACCTAGATTGGAACAAGAAGAAATTGAGACCATAAATAGACCAATAACAATCAAGGAAATGGACTATGTAATAAGAAAACTTCCTACAAAAAAAAGCCCTGGTCCAGATGGCTTTCCAGCAGAATTCTAAAAGACATTTAAGGAGGAGCTGATACCAATCCTACTGAAGGTACTCCAGGTGATTGAAAAAGATGGAACTCTCCCCAAATCATTTTACGAAGCCAACATCACATTGATACCCAAGCCAGGTAAAATCCAACAAAGAAAGAGAACTACAGGCCAATATCTTTGATGAACATAGATGCTAAAATTCTCAACAAGATCCTAGCAAACCGAATTCAACAATACATCTCAAAAATCATCCATCATGACCAAGTAGCCTTCATTCCTGGGATGCAAGCCTGGTTCAACATTCATAAAACCATAAATGTAATTAAATACATCAACAGATGTCAAAACAAAAACAACATGATTATATCATTAGATGCAGAAAAAGCTTTTGATAAAATCCAGCACCACTTCTTGATGCCTTGAACATCTAGGCATATGGGGAACATACCTCAAAATAGTAAAAACCATCTACGAGAAACCCACAGCCAGCATACTCCTAGATGGACAAAAATCGGAACCATTTCCCCTGAAAACTGGAACAAGACAAGGATGCCCACTCTCACCCCTCCTGTTCAACATAGTATTGGAAATCCTGGCTCGAGCAATCAGAGAAGAGGAGGCAATCAGGGGTATCCAAATAGGAAAAGAGGAAATCAAGTTATCTCTCTTTGCAGATGATATGATTGTGTACCTTGAAAACCCAAGAGAACCTGTCAACAACCTTCTTACACTGATAAAGGCCTTTGGCAAAGTCTCAGGATACAAAATAAATGTACAAAAGACAATCGTATTTCTCTACACCAATAATAAACAAACAGAAACCCAAATAAAAAACACAATTCCATTCACAATAGCCACAAAAAAAAATGAAATAACTTGGCATCTTCCTAACCAGAGATGTGAAAGACCTTTACAATGAAAATTACAAAACACTGCTCAAAGAAATCAAAGATGACACAAACAAGTGAATAAATATCCCATCCTCATGGATTGGAAGAATCAACATTGTGAAGATGTCCATCTTACCTAAGGCAATCTACAAATTCAATGCGATACCCATCAAATTACCAGCAACATTCTTCTCAGACCTAGAAAAGACAACACAGGAATTCATATGGAAACACTAATGTCCAAGAATAGCCAGAGCAATCCTCACCAAAAAAAAACAAAGCAGGTGGTATCACATTACCAGACTTCAAACTTTACTATAAAGC
>NW_006993613.1:19724-20977 GCF_000164805.1 Carlito syrichta
GGAACAAAAACGTGCTGAAAAGAAAAAAACAAACAACCCCATTATCAAATGGGCAAAAGATATGAACAGACACTTCACAAAAGAGGACATCCGAGCAGCCAACAAATACATGAAGAAATGTTCAACCTCACTAATCATCAGGGAGATGCAAATCAAAACCACACTGAGATACCACCTAACTCCAGTCAGAATGGCAATTACCAATAACTCAAAAAATAACAGCTGCTGGAGAGAGTGTGGTGAAAAGGGAACACTTCTACACTGTTGGTGGGAGTGTAAACTAGTGCAACCTCTGTGGAAAGCCGTGTGGCTCTAAATATCAACCTCCCATATGACCCTGCAATACCCCTACTGGGAATATACCCTGAAGAACTCAAATCACTCTATAAAAAAGATACCTGCACACGTATGTTTATCGCAGCGCTGTTCACAATAGCAAGAACCTGGAAATAACCATGCTGCCCATCAAAAGAGGACCGGATTAAAAAAATGTGGTACATATACACAATGGAATACTACGCAGCCATAAAAAAGAACAAAATCATGAATTTCGCAGCAACCTGGATGGAACTAGAGTCTATAATACTGAGTGACCTCTCACAGAAACAAAGATCCGAGTATCACATGTTCTCACTCATGTAATGGACCTTGAACATCCAAGGTAATACTATAAGAAAATGACTGACGGTACTGGGAAACTATGGGGGGGGTGGGATTAACAGTAGCTAATATCTGTCTGGGGATGGGGAAACACCTCTTATCAACAGGGTGCCTGAATGAAACATCATTGTACACCTAACCCTTAACTGTACCCCACAAAACCATAATAAAAAATATTGATTAAAAAAAGATTAAAAAAAAAAGAAGAAACATACCCACAACTTAAGGATAGTTGAAAGCAAGAGATTGTACTTAAAAAATAATAAGCCAAAGAAAATTATGAGATGTAATAATTTTAGACATAACAGATTTTAATAATAAAATCATTTTAGGTTTATGGAGGCTAAAACACGTGTTAAAGTTTCAGTCAGAAGGTAAATATGGCAGTGATAATCTTAAATGCATGGAATACATGAATAGCAAATGATATAAAATAAAAATTTATATTATTACTAGGAAAATACAAATACACTATTAAATTATGATTTACTATATAGTGATACAACTCTCTTGGAAGTCAAGCATATATTTAAATAATGTAACACTTAAATAAGCAATCTATAGAACATGTTACACATTTTTTTTTTTTCATT
>NW_006993613.1:20997-33579 GCF_000164805.1 Carlito syrichta
GGACAGATATTTGCTACTGTTAATCCCATCCCCCCCCCCCATAGTTTCCCAGTACCATCCGTCATTTTCTCATAGTATTGCATTGGATGTTCAAGGTCCATTATATGAGTGAGAACATGTGATATTCGGATTTTTGTTTTTACACATTTTTTTTTACACCTAACAGAGAACTCAGGTTCTCAAGAATATACACAACTTTCATTTCACCATGGCATTAACATTGCATAACTTCAGAAACAGAATTGGAGATAAATATTGGAATGTCAGTAGTTTACTTGGGAGAAGTAAACACTGGTAGAGAAATAGAAAGCGAGTTAGGAAATAGAAAAAACACAGTTTGAAATTAGTCGCCAGAGAGGATAAATGGAGCTCAAGTGCTTAGAAACTGTGGGAACCAGTATAAAAACATGCACTTCAGAGTTATCCCACACAGGGGGACAATGGAGCTGGGGAAGTGACAGGCCAGCTCCTGTCAGACATTGTTTGAGTGCTGTTCCTTGGAGGATGCTAATTCTGGCACACCTCTTGCACCAGGTGGGCCACAGTACAGGTGGGTGGTGGCACAGACCATTGAAGGAGGCTGACAGGCTGGCTGGTGCTGGCACCTGGAATTCAGGCCGTGGTAAACTGAAGTGGTAAGGAGAAGGCAATCAAGATAGATCATCAGCAACATTTGCTACAACCACATGCTAACCAATAAACAAATCTCAGCCCATTTAAGAAATCACTCACATACTGCTTAGTCTTTCTGACATAGTGCAACTAAAGTATAATGATAAAGATATTTTAAGTCCACATATCTTAGAACATTTTTAAAAGTTCTAAATAACTATGAATCAAAAATAAAGTCTTGATGAAAATTAAAAGAAGTACTCAGAGCTGCGTTAAAGTTATGCATTAAAAACTTAGGAGGCACAGTTATAGAATGATTTAGAGAAACATTTAAAAAATTTTAAAAGTTAATGAGCTAAGCAATAGCATTATAAAGTAAAAGTACAGAAAAATGACCTCAGAGAAAATAGAGGAAAGGAAATAATGATCAAGATTAATAGTAAAAATTAATGAAATAGCAAACAATATCACAGAAATAATCAAGAGAGCAAATATTGATAGAAAAACTAAACTAATCTAACAGATAAATACCTGAGAAGATTGAGGAAACATAACAGAAAAATATCACAAACAAACCGTATTAAGGTCATAAAGGGGCATAGCTATATGTCTATGGAAGTTATTAAATACTTTCTAAAACTTATTTTGAGACCTGCCTGGGCAACTTGGCGAGGCCTCATCTCTACAATAAATCAAAAAAATTAGCCGGGTGTGGTTGTGCACACCTGTAGTTCCAGCTACTGGAAGGCTGAGGTGGAAGGATCACTGGAGCCCAGCAGGTCGAGGCTGCAGTGGCCTGGAGTGGCCACTGCACTCCAGTCTGGGCGACAGAGTGAGACTCCAACTCAAATAATAATAATAATAATAATAATAATAATTGAATTTCTTTCAATTAAGTAATTGAAATTTCCTTCAATTCACAAGCTAGTTTTTGGCCGTAGCTTTGTCTAAAAAATTAAAGAAAATACTGCCATTGAGATGAAAAGTTACTCTGGAAACATTGACATCACTTTATATGACACAATATTAAACCAGAACATTGACTTTGGTATTATACTGTTAGCTGAATCATAGACGTAGATCAGCTCCATTTTCACATGCAGTCTTGTGTGTAATGTGGTATGTTCAGCTCTAAGGTATAACATCATTTCTATAAAATTCAAAGTTAAGTAAAATTAAGCTAGATACATTTTTAAAGATGCTTATGCATATCATAATATATATATTTAAAAAGCAAAATGATGGATGATTGCATATGGGAAGAGCTATGCAGTTACAGGAAGAGGCCATTTTAATGTTTTAGTTTTTAAATGGGTAGTGGGTTCACATGTTTTCATCTTAAATTTTTGTTTCTAATTTGCATATGTTAAATATAAATTCTTCTGTGACTGTCAATTATAGCATAATAAAATAGTAAATTGGGTGTAAGAAATTCAGAGGCCGTTGTTGATCCACGGAGGACTGTTGCAGAAGAAAGTATTCACTAATGGCAATGGGCAAGTGATGTAGTTACCTGTTCCACTAAGGAGAGGACAGTTGAAGGGAGAGAATACTGGTCTGAATGAGAGTAGGCAAGCAAAGTGGCCTTTGAACATATTTGTATGTCTAGGAGAAGGGGATGGAGAATAAGATCATTTGATTGGTCACTATCAAAGAAGACTAAGGAAGGCTGACCTGCAAATTGCAGTTGGATGCTTTAGTGTTTGGAAAGAAGGCAGGACGAAAAACCGGAGGCATTAAGTTTTAGATGACTCTTTTAGGAATCGCCACACTGTTTTTCCAGAGTTTGTACCAGTTTACATTCCCACCAGCAGTGTAGAAGCATTCCCTTTTCTCTGCATCCTCGCCAGCATCTGTTGTTTGTTTTATTAATGATGGCCATTCATACTGGGGTTAGGTGGTATCTCAATGTGGTTTTGATTTGCATTTCTCTGATGATTAGTGAGGTTAAGCACTTCTTCATGTCTGTTGGCTGTCCATATATATTCATTTGAAAAGTGTTTGTTTGTGTCTTTTGTCCACTCTTTAATGGGGCTGTTTTTTTTTCCTTTTGGCACATTTGAGGCCCTTATATATTGTGGATGTTAGGCCTTTGTCAGATATACAGTTGGCAAATATTTTTTCCCATTCTGTGGGCTGTATCCCCATTCTCTTGATGGTTTCTTTTGCTTTGCAGAAGCTTTTCAGTTTAATGAGGTTCCACTTATCTATATTATCTCTTATGGCAAGGGTACTTGAGATTTTGATCAGGAATTGGTTGCCAGTTTCAGTTTCCATGAGGATGTCTCCTGCATTTTCTATGTTTCTTATAGTTTGAGGTTTTACATTTAGGTCTTTGATCCACTTAGAGTTAATTTTTGTGCATGATGATAGGTAGGGATCCTGTTTCAATCTACTGGGAATATATCCAGAGGAATGCCAAAAAGACACCTGCACATGCATGTTTATTGTAGCACTATTCACAATAGCAAAAACATGGAACTAACCATGCTGCCCCTTGAAACTGGACTGGATAAAACAAAATGTGGTACATATACATAATGGAATATTATGCAGCCATAAAGAAGAACAGACATATGGACTTCACAGCAACATGAATGGATTTGGAGTCTATCATATTCAGTGATCGGTCACAGAAACAAATAACAGAGTACCACATGTTCTCACTCATAAGTGGACCCTGAACCTTTACCATAATACTATAAGAAACGGTTTGGCAGTATTGGGATATTGCCAGGGTTGGGTAGAGGGGGACACAGCATCAATAAGGGTACCTGATCTCAAACCAAGCAAATGGAGACCAAATGGAGGCCCAAACTTTACTAGTAGATGACCACTTGTATACCTAATTCTGATTTGTACCCCACATCTTGAAATTAAAATTTAAACATTAAAAAAAAGTTTTAGACGGTATTTGTCTTTTCACTCATTCCCTTCCAAGTGCAAAATAACTGTAGGGGGGAAGAGAATATGTCACTTGAGAGCTTTCGAATAAAGGTCCTCTGATGACCCAGCTCATATTTATTATATTATTTGAGGAACACCTGATAAGGGTTGGGTATTCAATAGTCAATGCTGTATATCAGATAATATTTTTCTCTTTTTTCGACTGTGGCAATTTGGTACATGTAGATTGATAGGAACAAGCATTATGTTGACCAGATCAGTTAGTGGGGGACTTTACTTTCCATGGCACCATATGATGTGGAGTATGAGAACACACCCAATGCACCCTCTGTCGATAGAGAGGAAGTTGACCTAGCTGAAGGATATTGGAATACAAATGTGTTCATTGAGATAAGAGGGTTCTTGGGGAAGCCCACCCACATCCCACCATGACTGCTCCCAGCAATGGGCAGAAGGTCTTTGGAAAAGACCATTATGGCCTAAAGAAAGAAAGGCAAAGATAAAGTTCGTGGAGCTCTGCAAGGAGACTACAAAGGAGAGAGGGAGATTGGGTATGCCTCAACAACGAATAGTGAAATAATTAAAAACATATGCCTAGAGACAATGAAGAGAGGAACTTTGTAGTATCCTTAATACCTTTGATTCAATGCTCTTTTAAAAATATGCTCTGTACAGATTTCCAGCTATATCCACATATCTATATCTACACCTATATCTACATCTGTCAGGAGAAGAAAATCAGGAGTATCCATATAGGAAAAGAGGAAGTCCAGTTATCCCTCTTTGCTGATGATATGATCCTATACCTTGAAAATCCAAGAGAATCTGTGAAAAACTTGATGACACTGATAAAGGACTTTGGTAAAGTCTCAGAGTACAAAATAAACGTGCAAAAGTGTGTTGCATTCCTATATAACAATAACATGCAGGTAGAGACCAAAATAAAAAGCACAATCCCATTCACAATAACCACCAAAAAAATTGAAATACCTCGGCATCTTCCTAACCAGAGAAGTGAAAGACCTTTACAAAGAGAATTACAAAACACTGCTCAAAGAAATCCAAGAAGACCCAAACAAATGGAAAAATATCCCATCCTCATGGATAGGAAGAATCAACATTGTTATGTCCATCCTACCAAAGGTAATCTACAGATTCAACGCAATACCCATGAAGTTACCAACATCATTCTTCTCAGATCTGGAAATGACAAAACAGAAATTCATATGGAAATATAAATGACCACAAATAACCAAAACAATCCTTAGCAAGAGAAATAAAGCAGGAGGTATCACACTTTCAGACTTCAAACTCTACTATAAAACTACAGTAATCAAAACAGCTTGGTATCAGTATAAAAACAGGCACATAAACCAATGGAGCAAATTCCGGAAGCAAAGCCTCAATTCCTCAACCAACTCATCTTTGACAACACTTCCAACAAAAAATACTGGGGAGAGAAAAACTTATTCAGTAAACGGTGCTGGGAAAACTGGCTGACCACATGCAGAAGACTGAAACAGGACCCCTACCTATCACCCTATACAAAAGTTAACTCTAAATGGACCAATGATCTAAACGTAAAACCTCAAACTTTAAGAATCTTAGAAAACTCAGGAAACGTCCTTATGGAAATTGGAACTGGCAACAAATTCCTATCCAGAACCCTAAAGGCCAATACCTTAACAAATAAGATAGACAAGTTGGACCTCATCAAATTAACGAGCTTCTGCAAAGCAAAAGAAACCATCAAGAGGGCAAGGAGAGAGCCCACAGAAGGGGAAGAAATATTTGTCAACTGTATATCTGACAAAGGCCTAACATCTAGGATCTACAAGGAACTCAAACGCACCAAAGGGGAAAAAAGCAAACAGCCTTTTGCTCTTTAAAAAGTGGGCTAAAGACATGAATAGACACTTCTCAAAAGAAGATATACAGGCAGCCAACAGACACCTGAAAAAGTGCTCAGCCTCACTCATCATCAGAGAAATGCAAATCAAAACCACATTGAGATACCACCTAACCCCTGTAAGAACGGCCATCGTTAATAAAACAAACAACATGTGCTGGCAAGGATGTGGAGAAAAAGGAATGCTTCTACACTGCTGGTGGGAATGCAAATTTGTACAACCTCTCTGGAAAACAGTTTGGAGATTTCTGAAAGAACTAGAAATTGACCCTCCAAATGACCCAGCAATCCCCCTATTGGGAATATACCCAGAGGAACTCAAATTATTCTACAAAGAAGATACCTGCACACGAATGTTTATTGCAACTCTATTCACAATAGCAAAAACATAGAACCAACCATGTTGTCCATCGAAGCTGGACTGGATTTTAAGAATATGGTATATATACACAATGGAATATTATGCAACTATAAAAAACGACAAATATATGGACTTTGCAGAAACCTGGATGGATTTGAAGTCGATCATATTCAGTGATTTATCACAGAAACAAAGAACAACGTTCCATATTTTCTCACTCATAAGAGGACCTTGAACAATTATAATGCTATAAGAAAGCAATTGGCAGTAATGGGAAACTGTTGGTGGGGGGGGCGGAATTGGCAGTTGAGGGAAACTGCTAGGTCAGGGAGAGGCATACCTCATTAACAGGGTATCTGCATGATCCATGATTGTATACCTAACTCTGAATTGTATCCCACATCTTTACATTAATTAAAATTTAAAAAAATAAGCCAGGCTCGGTGGCTCAGCCTGTAATTCCGCGCCTTTGGGTGGTTGAGGTGAGTGGATTGCCTGAGCCTATGGGTTCGAGACCCGCCTAGGCAGCAAGACTTCACCTCTACAATAAATCAAAAATCAGCCGGGCATGGTAGCGCATGCCTGTAATTCTGGCTACTTGGAAGGCTGAGGCGGAAGGATCGCTGGAGCCCAGGAGATTGAGGCTGCGGTGGCCAGGAGCGGTCACTGCACTCCAGTCTGGACGACAGAGTGAGACTCCAACTCAAAAAAAAAAAAAATTCCAAAAATTAAAATATGCTCTGTACAGATTTCCAGCTATACCTACATATCTATATCTATACTTATATCTACATCTGTATTTATATTTATTTCCAGATCGATCTATCTATATCTATCTATCTATCCATCTATCATCATCATCTATCATCTATCTTCTATCATCTATCTATATGTCTGTCTATCATCTATCATCATCTATTATCTATCTTCTATCTGTCTATCTATCTAGCTATGTATCATCTTTTCAAATGAATGCTGGTGCGATGCACAGTTTTAGACTCTGAGGGATGGTGAGCTAATCTGTCACAGAGAACACCTCTGACTTTAAAAGGTGTTTACAGTTCAGGGGATAAAAAAGACAGGTAGAGGAACAATTTAAGGACATTGTGAAGAAGGAGGGAAGTATTGCTGAGTAAGTGTAAATAAATGTGGCCAGCCCTAGATTTAGAAAATGCAATAAAAGTAACAATAACACAACTATTTCTGAGTACCTAACTTAAATCGAGTGCTTTACAATATCCTTCAACTACAACGACCTTGTCTTGTTTTGTTGAAAGCTGCCAATTCTTTAAGAGCAGAACCAAGTCTGTTCTGTTCATCAGTCTAAACCCAAGATTCACTCTAGTACCTAGCTTACTGTAAACATAAATATATAGACAATAATACTAAATAAGGGAACCGAATCTATCCAGCACGCCAAACTGTGCTGCTGGTAGAAAAAACTAGGCCGAATCTTTTCCAAAGGCATAGTTAACACTCACCAGCCATCCCAGCCTGTAGAATCTGCGGCAGGTAGACTGCATTAAGTCTTGTCCTTCATGTTCTGGCCCATGGCTTCTTCCCTTTAGTTGAATACTCAAGAATTCCTGGTGCCCAGCACCTGCCCAAGTAGGCAAATGTTCAAAGACAGCTTCCCCACCAGCAATAGCTTTCGTGCTTCAGCTTGGGAGCAATGCACAGTGGACAACATTCAAATGACCAGGGTTGGAGAGACACCTGCAACCCTGCTAGTTGTGTATATGCCCCCCTCTGAAAGCAAACATCCTAATTTGTGCATTTTAATGTATATAATATGCCGGGAGGCTTCAAAGCAAAGGGGGTAACTAGGACCAGCAAATAATGACAAACACATAAAACCATTTTAAAGAAAATGCACAAATAACCAATTTTTAAAAAATTCAGTAAATAGCTCTTTCCCCTGCTAATTTTAAAAGTTGGGTTATTCATTTCCCAAGACTTTCATTAGCCTTAGCAAATGTGCACTGTTCAAGCCTCAATTCTTATCATAAGTGCTATTCAGAGAACATCTGCGTGTAGCAGTTCTTTCTCCATTTCCAAGCGGAGCTGCAACACTCGCTGAAAGGGAGCTGCCACGCTGTTCTGTCATTTCTAGGCCCAATCAGACTGCCTCTTTCAGATGGTGAAATCGCACGTTTTCTATACAAAGCAGATGCTTTCATCATATAAAACTAAATTATCCTAAGAGGTTGAGGAAAGGGTCTTAGGATGAGCCAAAACAGGAAGCTTTGCTGTAGGTTTCAAATGCTGCTAAAATCTGGCATTTGTTTATCTTGAAAAGAACACAATGAGAGAATGGGACAGATGATAAGTGGCATCACATTTCAACAAAAGCTGAGAAAAACTGAGCTCATAGCTAGGTTTTCTGTGGAATGGCACTGTTTGAGTAACTTAGCAAAGAGTTCCTGGGCTAAAGCATTGGTCTGTGTTTCAGGGGTCTCTGGAGACTTACCTTCCATGGCAGAGCTGCTTTCAGAGGATCCACGGAGGCTGACCTTGACAGGAAACCACTCCGAGTCTTAAACTTTAGTCAAGTGGCTTCTGCTGCAAAAATAGGTCGACTTCAGTGAAGATAATCAGGACTTGAAAACGAAGCTTAACATGAGCCAGTTATAATTAGGAGAACTGACTTGCCACAGGACTGAACCTCAAATGCCAGTGAAGATTCCCATTTGGGCTCTTCCTGTCCAGATCAAGATGTCAGAACGGGCCTCATGGACTCAGTGACCCAATGGATACTGTCCAGTGGAGAGTTTCCTTGAAGCTAGGTTTCTGACACTGAGATTCTTCTAATTCCAGTAATGTTATTTTTTAATCCTCTTAATGGCTATAAGAAGGACTTTAGCAGGAAGTTGTGGATACAGAAGGCATGCTCAGCCTTCACAAAGGGGGAAACGTGGCCAGAGATCCAGCAACACATTCTGACATGCAGGGGCCTAGGCCTAGGAAACAATGTTGTAAACAAGATCTAGCAAAGGGAAAAAAGAATCACGTTTGTAGAGCACTATGATGGAGTCTTAGTTAGGCAATCTCATTCAATTCCCAAAGTCCCCTGAAAGGTAACCATTATTAGGCTAGATTACATAGATAAATATAGAAGTTTGTAGTGTTGAAGTAACTTGCCCCAAATCATGTGTCCAGGAAATGGTAAGTGGAAGGGAGTTTTAGGTATGCACCCTACAAAGCATCCATCTTTATACCATCTCATACAGCCAAACTAAGGTGGGCTTATGGGATAAGTTTTCAATGTCAAAGGGTCTCATAGCAGGCAATCTGGGTATCATGGACACAACAACACATCTTAGAATGTACAAACGAGCGTGGTTACAATAATGAATTTACAAATGAGCCCGGTTACGATAGACTGTGAAGCCCAAAGTTCAGCTCATGAGTTGCAATGCTGGTGGCAGCAGGTAGGAGTCACTGACTTGATTTTCATGTACATGAACCCATGTACAAAAGGCAGTTTTCAGCCAGTTGGTATACCAGGTAGAGTCCCCAATCAGCCTGGTCTGGTGCCACAAACAGAATTGAGAGCTCAATGGGGCAATTTGTCCAACAGGATGCAGGATGGAGGCTTGCCGATGCCTTGGAATTTTATCTAGCATCTTTTTTTTGGGGGGGGGGTTGGAGTCTCCCTCTATGCCCAGACTGGAGTGCCATGGCATGCTCCCGGCCACCGCAGCCTCGACCTGCTAGGCTCCGTCGATTCTTCCACCTCAGCTTTCCAAGTAGCCGGAACTACAGTCTGAGCGCTACCACTCCCGGCTCACTTTTGATTTATTGTAGAGACGAGGTCTCGCCAAGTTGCCCAGGCGGCTCAGGCAGTCCTCTCACCTCGGCCTCCCAAAGTGCTGGGATTACAGGCTGAGCCACCAAGCCTAGCCATCTAGCACCTTTCAATACTGCACTCAGCATTCAGTCAGGCTATCTAATGGATAGCCACACACCTGTCAGATTGTTCTTCAATTACAAAATTAGCATTTGGCAAGCAAATTCATTAATGGCTTTTTCAAGTTCAGAATCCAATTTCTAAATGAATTCCATGGTTTTGTCCTGCAGAGCACAGAGTGCTGACCTGTCAGTGCTCAGATCAGGGCTCTCAGGAAGTAACAAAAAAGTTTGGGGTGAGAAGACCGACTCGCTAGGAAGACTTCTGCACAGCAGGGCGGCTGTGTTTGTGCATGTTGCTCCTCCAGCGCGTTTAATACACAGCTGTGAGTGAGGATGGGAGTTAATTCATTCTCATTTAGGAAGGTTGGTACATTGTCTAGGTGAATGTGGGGGGTTCTGGAACTATAAAAGGACCCTGATATTTAATTAATCTGCCTGAAAACATTGATTCCTCTGTTTCCCACCTGAAGGTATTGACTAGTGAGTGTCTGGAGCTCCTTGGGAGAACTCTGGCGGGTTGATAACTGCAAGGGCAGAGAGTTGGCTTTAAAGGGTTCTCAGAGAGAATGAGAGCTGCTTCTGCCAGAAACACCCTAAGGAGGAGATATCCTGCAAACCTTTCAGAAGGACGCACACTCAGGCCAGGGTAGTGATATAAGATCTAACAGGAGGTATGGAGAGTAGCAGAACACTGTTGAATTCCAAATACGCTCTAGATTCTTGGGAATACTGGAACTTTTTTATTGTTTTTGTTTTTACATGATTTTCTCTCCTAAATATTCAAAAGAAAAGTTACTGATCTGTTAGGATTATGCTGACTTTCAGTTAATGTTCTGAATAAATGTTCATCCAAATAACAGGTATTGAGAACACATAGTAGATAGTAAAAAAAATTTTATTGAATGCCTGTGTTAAATCTACTGGGAGCATACAAGTGCTTGCTGGGGATTGCTATAGGAGGTGGAACCAGGATGTGAACTGCAGGAATCATCAGTGTTCCTCTTGGGCTCAAATTAAGCATTCATCATTATCTGAATACATTTATTAAACTGGGATATTTAAAAAGGAAATTCAAAAGTTTAGTATGAAATACCTGCAAACTCTGAAACGAGAGTGGCATTTTGAATAGCATTTGTTGGTGTTATACCTTACTGATAGCAGACTCAAGACCATGTGCTGAATTTGCACATCAACTTTACTTCTTGCACACACGTTTGATGTGACTCTTTAACCAGTGACATAAAGGGAGTGGACCCTATCCTGGAATATCTGATCCCTGTGGTTCTCAGCTTCAAGAAATCTGGCTTCCCTAACCAAGGTGTTATATAGCAATGTCTGAAGACATGTTCAGTTGTCACAACTGTGGGGAGAGGTTGCTATTGGCATCTAGTGGGTAGAGGACAGAGATACTGGTAAACATCCTGCAATGCACAGGACAAATCCCCACAACAAAGAATTATACAATCCAAAACGTCAATAGGGCCAAAGTTGAGAAACCCTGTCCTGACCTAGGGTCTTCATATTTAGCAAATAAAAATACAGGATGCACATTTAAATTTAAATTTCAGACAAATAACAATTGACATTTGTTATATATGCATATCCAATTGCATGAGACAATTATATACTTAATGTATCTAAAATACTGTCTAGGGCATACCTTACTGAAAAATTGTATAGTTCATCTGAAACTCACATTTAATTAGTCATACTACATTTTATCTGGAAATCTTAGCTCTATCCATTATACAGTAATGTGCCCTATACCATGAATCCCAAGCTTTTCTGTAACAGAATGAAACTTTCTTGGATTGGGGGTAATTATCATAAAGAAGGCATCGTGCAATAGCACAGGTTTTGGAATAAAGCATGTTTAAATTCAAACCCCATTTCTGATTCACTGTATAGTCATGGAGAAGTTATTTAATTTATTTAAGACTCAGTTACTTCAGATGTGTTATGGGAATAACTATGACCATCTCACAGGATTATCACAAGAAAGAAGTAAATAGAATTCATAATGGGTTATTATTATTATTAATTATTATTAGACTCAGAGTCTCACTTTATTGTCCAGGTTAGAGTGCAGTGGCAGCCTAACAGCTCACTGCATCCTTGATCTACTGGGTTTAGGCAATCAATGCTTCTGCATCAGCCTTCAAAGTAGCTGAGACTATAAGCACGTGCCACCATACCCGACTAATTTTTTAAATTTTTGTAGAGACAAGTTCTCACTATGTTGCCCAGGCAGGTCTCAAACTCCTGGGCTCAAGTGACCCTCTTGTCTTGGTCTCCCTAAGTACAGGGATTACAGGTATGAACCACTGTGCCTGTCCTAATTTTTATTATGAATTAATAATTTTCCTTAGTCATACCTTGAAGTTCTCTTTAAACCCAAGTTTTATCAAGCTAATTTTCCCTGTAATATATTCATTAGGTTCACAGCAACTTGCTTTACTGGACGACCAAAGTATGAATTGAGTCTTAGTTTTTCCTTTAATGTTTGTTGAAGTAAAACAGCATATAATCAAGTGAGCACATTTTGATTATACTTTTATTCTTTTCAAAGTGAACATACTCATATTAGCATCATCCAGCTCAAAATGTGGCCATTGTCAGCACCCCAGAGATTCTCTATTAATTACTACTCTAAATATAATTATAGTTTCCATGGTTATCACTGTGAATTAGTTTTCTTCTTTTTTACTTACTAAAAAGGATACGTGATAAACTTTTTGTGTTTATATTTCTCTTCCTGTTTTAATCTTTTTTCTTAACACTATGTAACATTTTCTTATGTCACAAATATTGGTAGTTTGATCTTTTTCTACTGCTTAAGCTTACGACTACCATTTAATTTTTTTTTTTTTTTTTTGTGTTG
>NW_006993613.1:33599-38521 GCF_000164805.1 Carlito syrichta
GTAGCCGGAATTACAGGCATGTGCTACCTCGCCCAGCTGATTTTTTTTTATTTATTGTAGAGATGAGGTCTCGCTGCCCAGGCGGGTCTCGAACCTACGGGCTCAGGCAATCCATTCACCTCAGCCTCCCAAAGGCGCGGGATTACAGGCTGAGCCACCGAGCCAGGCTTTAATTTTTTTTAAACCTATGCTAGGCTTTATTAAATGTATTCAACTGTTGAAGGGCATTTGGGCAGTTTCTAAATTTTAATTATTGTAAAGGATGCTTCTGTTAATATTCTGTGGTAAGTTTTGATGAATATATGAATGTGTTTATATCAGGGTGAGCAGTTACATCACAATATATGCATAACTAGACAGCTATACAGCTTTGCACAAAGAATGTGCCAATTTATGCACTTACCAGCAGGATCTGAAAGGTTTTTATTTTAATTTTAATTTCCTTATTTTAAAGATCTGGGGTACAATTCAGGGTTAGGTATACAAATGTTCATTATGCAGCTACACTCATTGATGAGGTGTGCCCTCCCTTCCCCAGGCAGATTCCCATTACTGCAATCCTACCTCCCCACCCCACCACATCCCCGCAGTTTCCTGCTACTGCCAATCCTTTTCTTATAGTATTACAATAGTTGTTCAAGGTCCACTTATGAGTGAGAACATGTGATACTCAGTGATCTGAAAGTTTCATTTTCCTATACTGTCTCTACACTTGTCAGTTTTTGTAAATGTTAGCCTTTACGGTGGCTAGGTAATGCTACCACATTGTGGTTTAAATAACATTTTTTCCCTGAGAAAAATGGTCTTGAGCATCATTTTAAATACTTATTAAACATTGTAATATTGTGTTTTTAACAATCTTGACTACAAAGCAGGTTCACTGTGCACTAAATACCACTTCTTTCCAAAGCATCTTGTGCCTCAGTTTCTACTCCTTACACAAGTCCAGTGAGACAGGACACACACACAAGTTACATCTGAGCCTATTTGTCACTTCTAGATAGGCAGCAAGGGAAAACAGAAGCCAAGGATTCATGATGACCCAATCCCAAGTGTCAGGAAAGCTGCCCGGGCAGACGTAGTTTCAGCTGTGCATGCCCTACTTGTACTGTGGCTGGGGCACCTTGAAAGCAGTTGTCCTGAATTTATACCCTGGGGGAGACATGCATCACTGGGCTAAAGTATTGTAGAACAACGATCTCCAACCTTTTCTAGCATCAGAGCCTGTTTTGTGAAAGACAATTTTTCCATGGACCTGGAGTAGGGGGGATAGTTTTGAGATGATTCAAGTGCATGACATTTATTGTGCACTCTATATCTATTATTATTAATGTTACGTTGTGGTATATAATGAAATAACTATATAACTTACTGTAATTTAGAATCAGCAGGATTCCTGAGTTTGTTTTCCTGCAACTAGACGGTCCCATCTGGGGGGTGATGGGAGACAGTGACTCCTGGAGTGTGTTGCTTATGTCCAGTCTACTCCGTAATCTCATTTTGGTCGCTGTCACTGCAGAAAACCCTGCTTCACAAAGCTAAGATGTTGGAAATGCAAGCAGGCTTTTCAGTGCTTTTGTGGCAATCTCAGGATATTCTGCCTTGACTTTAGTCTAGAACATATGGAGATTTGAAGTTGTCTCAAACATACATTGAAGGCCGCCATCATTTGCAATTTCAAGCATGGACAAATTCAATTCACCTGGCTTATTCACAAATTGATCACAGATCCATTCCTTCCTAGTTCGAAGGTCTTTTGTGCTTGGGAAGTAATACTCAGACTCTTTTGAAAGCTGAGATAAGTGATTATGCTCCAGCTAGCAGAAAGAAATCCCTAGCTTAGTCTCTTTCAACATCTCTGCAAATGTTTTAAACATGTCAAAAGTCCCAATGTTCACGTGTCGCCCCATAATTCCAGTTTGACTTTGAATGTGGCCACTTTATCCATTGACTTGAACACAGTTGTCATTTTCCCCTGAAGTGAGAGATTGAGTTCACTGAGAAGCTTGAATATATCACACAAGCAAGCGAGTTTTGTGACCATTTCTGTGTCACTGAAATGTGCTGCCAGGGGTGACTGTTTTTCTAAAAGAAATCTCTGGAGCGACTCTTGTAACTCAGAAATTGGCTAGTGATCTGCCTTTAGAAAGTCATATCATTTTTGTGTGCAGGAGAAGATGTGTGTTCTCTGCGTCCATCTCCTCACAGAGCTACACAAACAGATGTGAGTTAAGGACATGCCCTTTAATGTGGTTGATAATTTTAATCACATCCTGCAAAATGTTAAGTTCGGGTGACATTTTTTGGCTAGCCAGTATGTCTCTATGGATGAGTCAGTGCATAAACTCACATTCAGAAATGACCTCTTTGATCCGAGTAGCGAAACCTGAAAGTCATCCAGTCATGGCAGCCGCTTCATCCGTGCATAAACCGGCACAAAAAGGCCGGTTCAGTTTTCCTGATATGCAGTCACTCAAAGACTTGAATAGTTCTGCAGCTGTGGTATTGGTTGGCAACAAAAGTGCACATAACATATCCTCATGCACATTCTCCTGAAAGATATATCGCACAAAAACAAGCATTGTTGTTGTCAACATCAGTAGACATGTCCACCTGGACTGGGTACTACAGTGACTTGTCAATTCTCTCTAACAATTGTGCTTCAGTATCCTCTGCTATTTCCTCAATTTGTCTAGTTATGGTGCAAGCTGAAAGAGCAACACGTGCCACCTTTTGAACTGTAGCCTCTCCTAAAAGTTCATGACAAATGTCCTTAGCAGCAGGCAATAAAGCTAAGAAGCCCTTTACCAATAGCATAGGGCTTCTTAGCTTTAGCAATACTGTTAGCCACTAAGAATGATGGTCTCAGTAAAGACGCCTTTGATGAAGTGATGGACTTCAATAATTGCTTTGGTTCTTTGTGTTCACTTTTTTTTTGGAAAAACTCCAAAGACTTGTCTTTTAATGTAGGGTACTTGGTCTCCACTGTGGCAAAGCAGTTTTGAAAGATTCATGGTTTTGTTGTGGAGCCGGTTGCTAAATAATACAGCGCAGCCCTGGAGAATTTAAATCACCTGTTGCAGTGAACTTGTAATTTAAGTAGAACTCTTGGCATTTTCTTTTTTTTTTTTTTGAGTTGGAGTCTCGCACTGTTGCCCAGACTGGAGAGCAGTGGCTGCTCCTGGCCTCCGCAGCCTCAACCCGCTGGGCTCCGGCGATCCTTCCGCCTCAGCCTTCCAAGTAGCCAGAATTACAGGCGCGTGCTACCACGCCCAGCTAATTTTTTGATTTATTGTAGAGATGAGGTCTCGCCAAGTTGCCCAGGCGGGTCTCGAACCCGCGGGCTCAGGCAATCCACTCACCTCAGCTTCCCAAAGCGCAGAATTATAGGCTGAGCCACCGAACCTGGCGGCATTTCTTTTAAACATAGCTTTCTCCTTTTTTTTGGCAGTCTTAGTGTCTTCTGCCATCTCATCATTGGGTCACCCTTTTCAAAGAAGCTTTCCAGTGATGCATTTTTTGTTTATTTTTTACTTGTTTTGACTAGGGTTAACTTATGGGCTTGCCAAAACTGTGACAGCCAAGTGCGTAGTGCAGGAAAGAGGCATGGATGGAAGTGGTAACTAAAATAATGGGCAGACCACACACTGATTAAAATAAGGGTTGGATTCTGGCTTAAACTCTGCCATCAGATGCAGCTACACAATTGAAGTACATCAATTATTTTGCCACTCGCTGATAGGGTTTTGCTCTAGGTCTGTAAGCAGTTGATTTATGATGGTCTTTGTGCAATCAAACCTCATTGCAATCTGTATTTGCAGCCACTCCCCAGTGCTAGCATCACCGCCTCAGCTCCACCTCAGATCATCAGTTTTAGATTCTCCTAAGGAGCGTGCAACCTAGATCCCTTGCCTGCATGGCTCACAATAGGGTTTGCGCTCTTATGCGAATCTAATGCTGCCCTTGATGACAAGAGGTGGAGCTCAGGCAGTCATGTGAGTGCTGGAGAGCAGTTGTAAACACAGATGAAGCTCCACTCACTCGCTCACCTGTGGTTCACCTCCTGCTGGCTATGAACCAGCCCATGCTCAGGGGGTGGGGACTCCTGTTTTAGACCATTCTGTTCTAAGAGGGTTTGGAACAGAACTTGGGCTGTTCTGGAGAGCCCCTCCTCATCTCAGGATGTGGCAGTGTCAACACATTTCTTCAATTGTTCTTGAGAATTAACATTTAAAAAGTGGGAGAAATAGGTTGACTCAAGGTCACCTGTAGAACTGTTCTGCTCTGTGCTGAATTACTTTAGAGGCCCTTGCTAGAGGCCAGTTCATTCCCTTTCTAGTGGAGCCAATTGAGTTCACTCCCCAATTACCTCTTTATTTCTCAAAATCTGGGCCACTATACAATCACCCTATTTACCTCAAGTCCAGGAGCCAGACAACTAGGGACAGCCTCTTTGCTACTGAGACCACTGAAATTATTACAACTAGCCAATTCTAAGCAAGCTGGCTCTGCCTAGCCCTTGCATTCCTGCAGAATTCACCAAAAACGTGCTTGCTTTCTGCTACCCTTTCTCCCTTTGGCTCAAAACAGACCCTGGTTCCCCTAGTGGCCCTAGGTATAACAGCAGGCTGTGTTCTTCCCAGGGAACTCGGTATAATAGAACCATAAAACTTTTTCCACTTTCTCTCTTTTGATCCTTGTCTGGCCTCACCAAATCTCATTCAAGGAAATGTGATTGAAACAGATATCTGACCTTTTGTCAAGTGAATACGATTTTCCCTCATATTTTGTTGGCATGACTCTCTTTTCCTTATTTATTTGTAGAAGTATTTTTTTAAAAATGTATTTTATAGCCGGGCTCAGTGGCTCAGCCTGTAATCCCGCGCCTTTGGGAGGCTGAGGTGAGTGGATTGCCTGAGCCC
>NW_006993613.1:38541-91401 GCF_000164805.1 Carlito syrichta
TTCCTGAGGTGAGTGGATTGCCTGAGCCCGCGGGTTCAAGACCTGCCTGGGCAGCGAGACCTCATCTCTACAATAAATCAAAAAATCAGCTGGGCGTGGTAGCGCATGCCTGTAATTCTGGCTACTTGGAAGGCTGAGGTGGAAGGATTGCCGGAACCCAGCAGGTCGAGGCTGCGGTGACCGGGAGCAGCCCCTGCACTCCAGTCTGGGCGACAGAGTGAGATTCCAACTCAAAAAAAAAAAAAAAAAAAAAAAAAATATATATATATATATATATATATATATATATTTTTTTTTTTTTTTATTTTAAAGATGTGTGGTACAGTTCAGGATTAGGTATACAAGGGGACACTGTACAGGTAAAGTTTGGGCCTCCCGTTGGTCCTCACTCTGAGATCAGGTACCCTCACTGATGTTGTGCCTCGTCTCCCACCCTGGCAGTATCCCATGACTGCCAATCCCTTTCTTATAGTATTACGTAGAAGTATTGTTTAAATAAAAAATATAAATTCTTGGTAAGATGTGTGCATTTCCAACACCTTTTTCTACTTTGTGGCTTGCATATTTACTCTCTTATGGTGTTTTCTGATGAAGAGTAACTATTAACTTATTAAATTCCCATGTATTTTGCTTTTCTTAATGCAATCATCTTTTTTTGCACAATTTGAGAAATCCTTGCCAATGACAAGGTAATACAGACATTCCCCTAGGTTGTCATCAGAAGCTGTATTGTTTTAATTTATTTTCATGTTGAGCTAAGAATGCATCTAGAATAGATATGTGTGTGTGACATGAGAAGCAAAGTACATGTGTATGGTGAAGTAGAAATGAAAGGGTTTTTTTGTTTTTTTTTTTTCTGTAGAAATAGCTAGTTGACCCAGCACTGTTCATTGACTCTACATGACTCATAGAGTTGCAATGTCATTTAAAAAATAAATCAGTTGACAGCGCAAATCCATTTGTTGAATTAAAATCTTTGATTTTTATTATGTCTTATTTTATAATATATTTATTGAAGTCTATCAACTATTTTTAAATGTGGCTTCAGATACATGCCACAGTTTTCAATATGCCACATTTTAAATTTTCAATGAGCTGAAAACAAATTATTTTATTTTGATTTATTCTTTGATCCATGGAATATTTAATATTGCATTGCTTAATTTCCAAATATTTGGGATGTTTTTTTAGTTACCATTTTGTTAAAGATTTTTACCTTAATCATTTTTAACATTTTGAAAATGTTAATCAATTTAGCAATATTTTAGCTTAACATCCCTGTGATCAGATGACTAAAATTCCCGAGGGTTTTTTTTTTTTTTTGATACATCCTTTATGGCTCAGTATTTGATAAATTTTTGTAACCATTCACATGGAGAAAAGCCGGTTTTCTCTTGATCCGTATGCAAGTTTTACAGGTGTTGTTTACATCAATTTATTAATCTTATTGTTTTAGTCTTTTATAGTCTTTCTGGTTTAATGTTGTTCTTTCACTTACTGAGAATGTTACTTAAATACACAATTATAATTATAGACTTGTCTACTCTGCCTTAATTTTTTTTCAGAATTTTTTCCAATTCTACATTAGTTGTACTAATAAGTGAAAAAAAAAATCTGTAAGACTCAAAAATTATTTATTTAGAGGCATACATATTTTCCAGAATATTTTTTTCTGAATAAATAAAATCTAGTATATTTCCTTTTTATTTTAGTTTAAAGATGTGGGGTACAGTTCAGGATTAGGTATATAAGTGGTCAACATACAGATGAAATTTGGGCCTCCCATTGGTCCTCACTTCACCTGGTTTAGGATCAGGGACCCTTATTGATTTATGTGCCCCCCCCAAACCTCTCCTGGCAGTGTCCCGCCATTGCCAAGCTCTCTCTTGTGGTATTATGATAAATGCTCAGGGTCCACTTATGAGTGAGAACATGTGGTACTCTGTTTTTGTTTCTGTAATAGATCACTGAGTATGAAAGACTCTGATTCTATCGAAGTTACTACGAAATCCATAATTTTGTCCTTCTTTCTGGATGTGTAATATTCTATCATGTATCTGTGCTGTTTTTTTTTTTTTTTTTAAATTCAGTCCACTTTCTATGGGAAGCACAGTTGTTTTTATGTTTTTGCTATCGTGAATAGTGCTGCAATAAACATGCGTGCACGGGTATCTTTTTGGTAGAATGGTTTGAGTTCCTCTGGGTATATTCCCAGAAGGGGGATTGCTGGATTGTACAGAAGGTCCATTTTTAGATATTTTATAAATTGTCACACTGTTTTCCGCAGAGGTTTTACTAGTTTACACTCCCACCACCAGTGTTGAAGCGTTCCTTTTTCTCCGTATCCTCTCCAGCATCTGCTGTTTTTTTAATTATTAATCATGGCTGTGCTGATTGGAATTAGATGGTATCTAAGTATGGTTTTGATTTGCATTTCTTTGATGATTAGTGAGGCTGAGCATTTTTTCATGTATCTGTTGGCTGCTTGTATGTCTTCTTTTGAGAAATGTCTATTCATATCTTTTCTATACAAGTTAATGATGATATCCGTTCATGTTTTTCTATGGTGCATTGTTAATTGTAAACAAGTGTGTGAACTCCTGGTAAATCACCAACATGATTTCTAGGATTGCCATGGACATAATTTTTGATGCTTTTAAACTTTAAGTTGGTTGGCAAAGTTACTATACATATAATTTTTATCCCCCTCTAAAATGCACCAAGGAAGATAAAACATTTAAATTTTTAGACAAATAACTACAATTACTATAATCTTTATTATATCAATCTTTTAAAACATATTTAAATTATAAATACCCTAGAAGGTTTTCAAAATTAAAATGTTCAATTAAGACAACTGATAACTTTTGGTTAATTTTTTCATAATATATCTTTGTTCTTTGTTTTACTTTCAAGCTACCTACATCATCGAATTTGAAATGAATTTCTTATAAACAGCATAGTGTTGAATTCTATGTATTTATAGACTCCAGCCATCTTTGTCTTTTAATTGTTATATTCAAACCATTTGCTATGATAGAATTTAAGTTTGTCATTTTGTTACTTGTTTTCTGTTTCCTTTGCTTTCATTCTTTTCTTTCCTTTTATCTGCCTTCCTGTGAATGACTTGAACACATTTTAGTATTCCATCTTGATTTTTATGGTGTTTTGGAGTACATTGCTTTGCACAATTTAGTGTTGTAGGTTTCACAGTGTACCGCAAGTGATGTATCAGTCCATTGGCATCAGTAGCGTACCACTTTGAGTAGTGGAAAAACTTTACCTTCTCTTAATTCCTTGACCCTCCTCACTTTTAAATGTCATCATCTGAAGGACCAGAAGAAGTAGTAAATTTTGTTTCAATCATTAAATTTGGTTTATACAATTCATAGAGAGAACAATATATTGCATGTATCTATATTGCTTTTCCAGTTGTATTCTTCCTTTCCAATCTGTAAGATTTTTTTAAAAATTTCATTTCCATCTAAAGAACTTCCTTTAGATGGACTTTAAGGGTAGGTCTACTAGTGACAAATCCTTTTAGTTTTCTTTTGTCTTAGAATGCCTCTATTTCTTCTTCATACTTGAAGAATAATTTTGCCAGTTACAGAGTTAGTAGTTCACATTTCTTTTCTTATATCATTTGAAAATTTTGTGTAATTTTCTACTGGTTTTCAGGGTTCAGATAGGAAATCCTTTGAATTGGTGTCCTCTTGTAGATAATGTAATATCTCTCTGGCTAGTTTCAAGTCTTTCCTTTGTCATTAGTTGCCAAAAGTTTAATTATGGTGTGTCTTGGTGTAGATTTCTTTGGATTTATCCTATTTAGGGTTCACTCAGAAATTTACATTTGTAAGACTTTTTGCTAAATTTGGAAAGGTTTTAGTCATTCTTTCTTTAAATATAAATGTTGAATCTTCTATTATTATTCTATATCTCTAAGGCTCTGATCAATTTTATTTTTTGGTTTATTTTCCTTCTGTTGTCCAGATTGGGTAAATTTTACTGGTTAGTTCTCAAGTTCACTGATTCCATTCTCTGTAATGTCTGCTCTATTATGGAACCCATCCAGCGAGTTTTAAAATTTCTGATTTGACTGGGTGTGGTGACTCAAACCTGTAATCTCAGGACTTTGGGAAGCCGAGGTGGAGGGATTGCCTGAGCCCACAGGTTTGAGAACAGCCTGGGTGACTTGGCAAGACCTCATCTCTACAATAAATAAATTTTAAAAATAGTCAGGCATGGTAGTGCGCACCTGTAGTTCCAGCTACTTGGAAGGCTGAGGTGGAAGGGTTGCCTGAGCCCAGCAGGTCAAGGCTGGGTTGGCCAGGAGCATACCGCTGCACTCCAGCTTGGGTTACAGAGTAAGACTCCAACTCAAAAAAAAATTCTGATTTTATTTACTTATATTTAATCTTTAATTAAAAGTAATTTTTTATAGATTTGAAGTCTTTCTATATTGTCCAGGCTGGTCTTGAACTCCTGGTCTCCAGCTATCCTCATGCATTTTTGGCCTCCCAGAGTTTTAGGATTGCAGTTATGAGCCACTGTGCCCCACCACAAGTTTTTAAAAATTTCTACTTTTATATTTTTAGTTTGATACTTTTCATATTAATAACATAAATGACTTTGTTGAAATTTTCTAACATTTCATTTGTTTCCAGATAATTTATAACTGCTTATTGAAGCAGTTTTATGGTAGTTGCTTTAAAGTTCTCATCAGATGTTTTCAAAATCTGTTATTGTAGTGTTGATTTCAACTGATTGTGATTTCTCACTTATTCAAGTTGTGATCTTCTTGGTTCTTAGTATGAGCGATGTTCAATTGTATTTAAACATGTTGTCTATTATGTTATGAGACTTTGGATGCTCTTACATTTCCTCTTTCAGCAGGCAGTCTCCTGAATTTAGCAGTTTAGATTTAGCAGGCCAATTTTAGATTACTTGGTGGTCAGTGGTTCCATTGACAGTTTAATCATCAGAGCCTCTATGGTGTTATTTTGGTCTTATTGGTTTATTTGATGCAACTGGAGCTCCTGTTGACCTTTGCTGGCAGACTGAGAGGGTGTAAGGAGTTTTCCAAGGCCAGGCCTCATGGTGCCTCTAGGTGGAGGGGAAGGGATTCTCCAGCCCCTAAGGATGACAAATCTACCGAGTCATGGAAGCTAGGTTGAGGCAGGTTCCCACTTGCTCATGCTCCCTGATAACCCAGTGTCTCTCAGTGAGGGAAGGGATTCTTCAGCCTTGTAGGGACAGATGGTGCTTCCAAGATAGGATGTTTGTTACGGGAGTGGGTCTGAGGGAGATCCTCTCATTTCCAACAACTGTCTGACTGCCTGGTGTCTTCTGGTGGATGGTGGACAAGGGGAGTCTCGAGACTGTGAGTTCAAAGGTGTAGCCAGGATGAGCACTCCCACTAAACGTTCTTCTTTCAGTCCAAAGTCCCTCACAAGCTCACCTTTGTCTTTCCATTTTCAGAGTATACCTTCTATTGCCTTTTGCATGATTTCCAGTGCTTACAATATTGCTCAGTGGGAAAGAGAAGGGAAACTAAAGACACCATGTTATCCAGACCAGAGGTCTCCATCAACTCACTTAATTTGAAGAAATGACACATTTAGGAATGTTATATTTCTTGTTGAATTGACCTATTTATCGTTTTGCTTTATCTATCTATCAATTATCTATCAATCATCTATCTATCTTCTATTTATTTTAATAGAGACAGATTTTTACTCTCTTGCCCAGGTTGGAGTACAGTGCCACAATCATAGCTCACTGTAACCTTGAACTCTGGGGCTTGAGGGATCCTCCTGTCATGGCCTCCCACAGCTCTGGGATTATGAACATCAGCCACCATGCCTGACCCTAAAATAATTACTCTATCTTGAGTAATTATTCTTTCCTTACATTTTTGATATTAGTAAAGCAATAGCTTTCATTGGTTAGTGGCTGCATGATATATGTTTCTTAGATTTTTAAAACTTCTTATGTGTTTATAATGAATTTGCTTCTCTTGTAAACATTTACAGTTAGGTTTTATACTTTACCAAGTTAACATTTATTTTGATCAGAATGTTTAGTTCATTTGTATTTAATGCGATTTAAATACAGTTGAGTGGAAATCATCATCAATCTTGTCATGTTTTCTATTTCTCTCATCTTTTATTTGATGTTTCTACTTTTTTTTACCATCTTTTGTATTGAGCAAGTATTTTTATTGTTTATTTTTAAACCTGTTAACCTGTAAATTATTAAATTATTTTTATTAGTACTTGCCCTCAAAATTACTACTTACATCCCTGCAATAGCTGAGTGCTATTATTCAATCTGGCAGACATGAGCCACATGTGGTTATGAAGCACTTGAAATTGCAAAATTGAGTTTGTGCTATAAATGTAAAATTATACACTGGATTTGAAATATTTAGTACTAACAAAATAATGTAAAATATCCATGAATAATTTTTACCTCTATTACCTTTTGAAATAATGTTTTTGAGATAGAGTTAAATAAAGATGCATAATTGAAATTAATGTATCTGTTTCCTTAAATTTTTTAATATGGATATTAAAATATCTAAATTTCACTGTATTTCTATTGAAAAGTATTGGATTATGTTCTGCCTTTTATTTGCATTTTTACTCCTCTCTTGATAATACAAGGATTTTAAAGCTCCTTGACTTTACTAATATTTTGATTGTATGTATCTCAACTCCACAAAACAATGTCTGTACTGTTTCATCAGTCAATTTTTATATGAATTTACTCACAAATTTACTCTTTCCACTGCTATTGCTTATGATTTCCTATATTTTCTGAAAAAATCATGTCAGATCTTTTTTTCTGCAAGAGCTTTCTTTAGTAATTTTTTCAGTGTCATTTTTCTCATGATGAATTTTCTGTGATTGTCTAAAAACATTTTTACTTTTTCTTCATTTTTAAAAGATATTTCCAATGAGCAAAGATTTTTAGGTGATCAACTATTCTTTCCTCACTTTAAACATGTCTTTACATCGTCTCCTTTTGTCCATTATATCTTTTAAAAAGTTAGCAGGGAGTTGTATTGTTGTCTTCTTAAAGGTTATGTATTATCCTATGCTTACTTTAAGGTTCTGTCTTTGTCTCTACTTCCCAGCAGTTTGCCGATGATATATTTTGGTGTGTTTTTCTTATATTTGTTTTCTGTGAGATTTGTAGAACAATCTTCTCATCATGATTTTTAATCATTTTTAGGAAATTATTTGCTAAGTATCTCTTCCCCAATTCCTTTGTTCTCTCATTCTAGACTCAATTCCATGTTTATTAGACTCTTTCACTGTGCTCCATATGCCTCTTACTCTCTTTTATTTCCTATCTCTTTGTCTTTCTCCTTATCTTCTAGTTCACTAATTGTCTTTCCTCCTTTACCTAATATGTATTAACTTATCTATAGAGAAAAATTTTGCCATTAAATTCTTACTATCATTTATATTATGTTGGTCTGCTCCTTTTTTTTCCCCTTTTATTTTAAAGAAGTGCGGTACACATCTGCTTCTAACGTTTTTATTATCTTTTCTTGGTTTGGGGCTATTTGTTTCTGTTTTTTTGGCAGGCTTGGTAATTTTTATTGAAAGTTGGAAATAGTGCATGAAAATTTGTAGAAATTCTGAATTAAATTTCTTCCTTCTATAGAAAATAATTTAATTTTCTCCTGAGGCATACAGGGTATAATCAGATCAGTTACTTTCAGTTTGCCTTCAATCCCAAAGTATAACCTCTCCAAAGTCCCGGTCAAAGCCTAAGGTATTTCTCTGGGCCTCTCATTTTTGGCAAGCTCTGAAGGGCATTTTTTGGTCTTCCAAGCATCACCAACCTTCTGAAATACCTGCTTAGCTTCTTAGCCTCTTAGAAGTCACTTGATGCTTGGTTTCTCTTATTCACTGTTTTCTGTCCTGCCTCTTTAAAATGATCTGAAAATCTACAATTATTCTGAGGAGAAAATAACATAAATATTACCTTCTTGGTTTTTTTTTCTTTTCTCTGAGACTTTGGTCCTCTGGTTTTTATCTGTGTTAGTTTTATCTGACACTTTTGAACAACTGTCCCTGAAGTTGTGCAACTGTTCCTGCTTTTCTGGTTATTGTAGATGGACAGGTTACGTCAAATAGCAGCAACTCTATTACTGGTGATAGCAGAATTCGATTCTGAATTCTCATCTCTAAAGTCTGGTTTGGGGAGAATGGAGCAACATAGTATAATCTATATAGTTGGTTTAACATTTCCTTAAAATTTGTGAGCAATTAGCCCTTTTATTGTCAATTTTACGACCTCATTTGAAGTTCTAATGCTGTATAAAATATCTTACTTAAAATCTTCTAAGCATTTATGACTAGAACATGGAAGCATTTGGAAAAGGAGATGAGCTTAGCTCCCATTCTAGAAAGGTATTAATAATTACATGAGAAAATTAATAATTATTATGACTGGTTTTTATTGAATACTTAAAATATTATAATACTCAAGTCGTCATTATAAGTATATATCATGCGTTTACTCATTGAACTCATAGCAATCCTTTAAGTTACTCACTGTTATTTTTTTTATCTTATAGATGGGGTAACCAAGGCCAAAGAGGTGGGGTTTTTTTGAACTTTTAATTTTTTTATTTTAAAGATGTGGGGTACAATTCAGGGTGAGGTATACAAATGGTCATTTTGCAGGTACCCTTGTTGATGAGGTGTGCCCCCACTTCCCCAGGCAAATTCTCACTACTGCCAACCCCCCTCCACACACACACACAGTTTCCCACTACTGCCCATCCTTTTATAGTGTTACCGATAGTTGTTTAAGGTCCACTTACGAGTGAGAACCTGTGATACTCAGTTCTTTGTTTCTGCGAAAGATCACTCAGTATTATAGACTCTAAGTCCATCCAGGTTGCTATGAAGGTCATGATTTTGTTCTTTGAAGACGTTAAGTAGGTTAAGGTCACATAGAAAGTGAGCAGCAAAGCCCACGAAAGTTATCAGAGCAGAGACTGGCATTGTAAAAGTGAAATGTAATATATTTTTATTTCAATATTTGGAAAAATCTTTTTATTATTCCCTTCAAATCTTGATCTAATAAACTTAAGACATTCACTGCTTCACAGCGAGGGTACGATCTATAAGAGAAAGACAGAAAGTTTTGACAGAAGCAAGTTATGTTTAGCAAATGGCAGAGAGATTTGATAAAAGTCAGACTCTTGCCCTGCCTACGGGAGCACAGCCTGGAAATGATGTGAGGCCTTAGAGGTACCATTTCAGGAAAGCCATGGTTTTCATCAGGATGTACTAGTAGGAGGGATGACTGAGGAAGGTGTCTAACTAGGTAGATCTAAGGAAAGTTCTCAGGATCCAATTTGATTACTCTAGAGCAGAAGAGAGGATCTATCCCAGACACATTTCAGGGGCTTGGAGGCTACCTCTAGAAGTTGAGCCAGGGCCAAGCCTTTCTTTGGACAATGTCCATCCTTTACGACATGGTTGGCCACAACCATTCTTCTGGAACTGTGTGTCAGTTTGTATGGTTCTGCTTCAAGTCTCTCGTCTTACTCTATTATAGTGGGAGAAATGCAAAGTTACATGTCAAAGGGTACAAATACACAGAGGAGTAAACAAGTGAGAAAATATTATCTATCACAGTGTGCATCCTGAGACTTAGCTTTGGAGATCAGAAAAAAAGAGTAAGAGGAAAAAAAAATACTCAAAGGCTATCCGTGCCAAAAGGACTTTTGTTTTTAAGATAGAGTGTGACTGTGATAATAATGTTTGAATTTAAAAATATATTCAAGAAATTGAGCTAAAAGTATATAGATATATATATGACGATGGAGACAATTGTAGTTTAAATGAGTGGTTACCAATTTCTGAATTACATAGTGTCAGAGATGGTAGAGAAGAGGAGACAGAACAAAAAAGATGACAGAGACAGATTTTAAAAAAAGATGATACTGTACCAAGTTTGTGGGTGTGGGGGTTTGAACAAGGAATTGCTGAAGGTGGTGCCCTGTTTTTTATTTGGTTGCTAAGATACTAGGATTGAGATGAACAAAGTCAGAAGAACGATTTTGGAGAGAATGATGAACTCAATAAGGCTCTATCAAAATCATATTTCTATCAGTTTCTCATATATGTCCAAGCTTGTTTCCATGACAAGATTTTGCACAGGTTGTTCTATAGTTCCATATTTCTAAAATATTTGACCCAACCTGTTCTCCTGGCTATGTCCTGCCTATGCTGCAAGTTTCAACTTAAACATCACTTTTTCTGGGATCCATGTGTGGACTCCACTTATGTTTTATGGATATCCCAATTTTACCCAGCCTTCCTCTTTCATAATATTTTCCTTTTTTGCAATAATTTTTTATAGCTGTATTCTCATTGAATTGTAATACCCACGAAGATTGCCTGGAAGTCTATCTGGCTTGCCATGTATCCCCTGTGCAGAGCTCTGTGGTTGTTTCATAGTTGGTGCTTACTGAATGCTTTTTGAATGAATGAATAAATTGAATAATGAATAAACAATGTTTTTACTATAGTCTGAATAGACCACCATTCTGAGTTTGTTCTTTCCAGAAATGATTTATCTATTTGTCGCAAATCCGTCATCCTTACTCACTAGGGAGTATTTTTTACTGTCTAGTTTCAGAACAATATCAATATGATAGTACTAATATTAATGTTTTTCTTCTCTTTTGATATATGGTTAATCTAGAGGTAATTCCTAACCTTTGAATTTTTAAAAATATATAAGAACACAGCCTAGCGTAAGGCAGGAATAGACAATACCTAAAACTGAAGACAGATTCCATTCTGCTTCCCCCATGCTAGACATTGCTAGCCAAAACAGCCCTCTTTCCATTAGAGCAAATAATGTTTATTTTAAAAAGTCCTCCTAATAATACTTGTCAGTTAACTGAATTACCAGTAAGCTATAAAACTGAAAAAGAAATACAATTTCCATATTTAACAATGTATTATTCAGAGTACTCCAGAGATACTCTGGATATATAGAATATATCCACTTACATCTATATATCTATACCTCCCCACACATATATACATTACCTATAACTATATCTGTATTTATATATGTACATATAGGTGATACAGAAATATGAGAGGATTTGGGTCACACGAGTATGGAGGATGAGAAGTCTGCCAATAAGCTGTCTGCAAGTTGGAGATCCAGAAAAGCCAGTAGCATGGCTGAGTCTGAATCTGAAGGTCTGAGAACCATGTAGTTATTAGTTTGAGGCCAACCAAAGCCCTCAGAATCCGAGGGACCACTGGTGCAAGTTCCAGAGTTAAAAGGCTGGAGAACCTGGAGTTCTGATGAAAAAGATAGGAGAAGGAGGATGTCTCAACACCAAAAGAGAAAGAGAGAGAATTTGCCTTTCGTCTGCGTTTCTGCTCTGTCTGGGCTCTCAGCTAGCTGGATGATGCCCACCCACACTGGATGAGGACGTGTCTTCCTTATTCAGTCCACTGATTCAAATGCCAGTCTCTTCCAAAAGCACTGTCATAGACATACCCAGAAACAATGCCTTCCTAGCTATTTAGGCATTCCTTAATTCAGTCAAGTTGACACCTAAAATAAGCCATCACAAGGAGTGATCACTGAAATCAATTATTTGCTTAATTAAAAAAAGATACACTCAAAGAATAAACAGAACCTAATGCAAATGGTTACCTGGAAAGCAAGGAGAATTAAATGGATGAAGAATAAAAGCAAGACTTTACTGTGTACATATCTTTATATAGTTTGAACTTTTGTAAATACTTTACATATTCAAAAAGTACACTGCAACTAGAAAGCACACTCTAAAATTGAAAGCAAACAGAAACAAATGAAACCATGCATTAATATAGCCAAAGGAATGAAATCATTATTTTAAGTAATAAATTTGTTATTTTTAATTTTTATTTCAATAACTTTAGGGGTACCAGTGGTTTTGGTTGAATGGATACATTGTGTAGTGATGAAGACGTCTGAGTTTTAAGTGTATAAAGCACCCCCACTAGGGCACATTGATAAGCGATTTTTCATTCCTCACTGTTCCCTTCTGAATCTCCAATATCCGTTATATTATTCTATATGTCCTTACAGACCCATAGCTTAGCTTCTACTTATAAGGGAGAGGATGTGGTATTTGGTTTTCTGCTCCTGAGTTACTTCACTTAGGATAATGGTCTCCAATTCCATCCAAGTTGCTACAAAAGACATTATTTCATTCTTTTTTATGGCTGAATAGTATTCCATGGTATATATTTACCACAATTTTTTTTTTACTCACTGATCAGTTGATGGGCATTTAGATTGATTCCGCATCTTTGCAATTGTACATTGTGCTGTGATAAAACATGTGAGTGCAGGTGTCTTCTTTGTATAATAGTATATTTTCCTTTGGGTACATACCAAGGAGAGGAATGCTAGAATAATGGTAGATCAACTTTTAGTTCTTTGAGAAATCTCCATGTCAGTCATAAATTTGAACATAATGTTCAAACTATACACTCTTTATTTGGTTATATTTGATGAAAAAGAAAAACTGCAAAGAATTTTTAAAATTTACTGTTACATTATATATTATGGTAGTAATATTAACACTTTAATTTTAAAACTTTTAATGAAGGCAAGTTTATGTTTTAAAGAATAAGTCTAGCTTACAAATGTAGAAGAAAGATAGAATTAGAAAAATTCTCACTAACTAATATTCACAAGTATTAAATTAAGTCAGAAATTATACATAGTTGCTAAATCACATAGTTGCTAAGGTTTCTGTTGAACAGAAGTCTTATAGTGCAGAAAGCAAAGAAAATTTGTACAAATACTTTGATCATTGAAAACACTGTACCTTCAATGGAGAGATAAATGTTAGTAGTAGTATCATTTTCTGACAATGTTTACCTTTTTATATGATACAACAGGAAGGGCACAACTTAATCTGGAAATCAGTCTTGCAACAGATATTTAAACCAAATCTAATAAAATCTTTAGACCTAAATTTTACTTAGGAAATACAATGATAGAGCGGTATTTCTCAATTATGGATGCACATTGGAATCACCTTACAGCTGTAAAAAATACTGATACCTGGACTTTACCCCAAAGACTCTGTAGAATTTTAGATATTTGAATGTGGGCTGAATATTAGAGCATTATTCTTTAATGAGCTGTGATAAAGATGATATGATCCCATACAAATGACAAATCTGTTCCAAAGACCAAAAACATTGAGATTAATGATAGCTTTTAAATTCATATTTGATATCAATTTGAAATTATCCTTTCAAACATCATTCTAAAAAACTAGGTTTAATTAAAAAATAATTAAAGCCTTTTCCTACTCCTTTGAAGTCATACGTTTCTTTTTCCATAACGCTTTTCACTTTCTGTGGTGATTTCAGTCATGTTCTTGCTTATATTTTTAGCAGCTTCAGTTGCCTCTAACCACAACAGTGATAAACTCAAACTAATACCACATTCCTAGAGGGGTTGCAGAGATTGCCATTGTCAAGGTCTTGAAAAATGCAGGGATTGGGGATGCCCACAACATCCCTATTCAACATACAGATAGATCTTGGGAAATGACACAATAAAATAGCAGCTATTATTCCAGCTGGTGGTTCTGTTGTGTTAGAAAATTAATGCAGCCTCTGGTACCTGGCATTCTGCTATTAATTTTGTGATTTTTTTCTCTATATACCTATCCCAAGAAATTTGCTTTTCACCTGGCTATGACAGTAATATAACTACTCCGTGGACATATCTGAGAAGTATATCAGCTCTTCTGCCTTATGTCATAATTCAGTAGCTTTTCCTTCTATAGGACATCATGCTGGCTCATTCCATTGATGCATTTATGTCGATTAGACCTGCTGGGTTAGACAAAGGGAGAAAAGCCTCCATCAGGGGACAGAAGAGTGATGCCATTCAACTGGCAGTTAAGACTGACACTTGACTACTTAGGCTACTTCTGCCTCTGAATCAACAAATTCAAAAAATGTGGCACTGTGTTGGCTGGAGTGATTGACACTGGCTATCAACAGGAAATTGAGTTGCTACTATGTAATGAGGATAAAAAAAGATTATGTCTGACAAAACAAAAAAGAGATCCCATAGGGCACCTCTTAGTATTCTCAAGTCCTGTAATTAACATCAATGAACAAATGGAGCATCACTCAGGCAGAGCTGCTAATAGCTGTTAATAGCTCCTATGCTTCAAAACTGGAGAGTTGGGTGACCCCATCAGACAAGGAAACATGCTTAGCTGAGGTACTTGCTGAGGCAAAGGAAATATGGAATAAACAGTTGAAGAAGCTATAAATACAAGCTATGACTTCATGACCATGAGAACTATAGCAGTTATAAGTATTTCTTCCTTATCTCAACAAGAACATGTTAATAATAATGTGAACTAGTATATTAAATACCAAATGTTGAGAGAGGTATTTCTGCAGTAATAAATTCTGCCACATCTAGCACTTACATCATCTTCCGTAAAATTACTTGAGGATCATTCCCATTCATGGTCTACAGGCTTTTGTCAGTCTTTCTTTAAGAGACTGTACTTTTCTTCTTGAGCAATTCTCATTTTAAGTTAGAGGCTATGAGAGATGGCAGTGTTAAGTATGGATTGTAAACTAAAAATAAAATCCTGGGCCACACATTCATTGAATGAATGCCCTCTTGGCCAATGTGACCCCAGAAAAACAAAAACTGAGTTCTCAGTCATTATGGGAACTCATTATACCCATTCCCTTTTGGCGTTTAGGTAAAACATCTGACCAGTGTTAATGGTAAAATAGAGATTATAACACTGACAAAACAGACTCTTTGTAACAATAGCATACCCAAATATAAACAAAACCTAAGGTCATGCAATACAAAGGTTAAATCAGTCCTGCAGGTCATCACTCTTGATAAATGGGTCATATGATGGTTGACTTTGACATGGCGTCCTTATCTTAACTTAAACGTTCCTTTCTGCTTACTGCAAGTTTTAGACAGAGACCCTTTTAGCCACTTGCAAATAAATGATCTCTACTTCACCTACGACTTGATAACCTGTCTTTTGGACCAAAAGAATGTACATCTTCCATGTATTGATTCATATGGTTACCTGTTTCTTCTGCCTCTCTGAAATACGTAAAACCAACTATAGTCTGGCCACTGAAGGCACACATTCTTAGGACTCTTGAGACTATGTTTTCACAGGCCACAGTCATTCATACTGGCTTGGAACAAACCTCTTTAAAATATTTTTCAGAGTTTGACTTTTACATTAACAAGAGGATAATAGGAATGTCATTTATAAGGCAATGTCCTTAAGTGATGTTATTATTTAAAACTTTTAAGCAAAAGAAAGCCAATCTCTAGACCGAGAGAGAAACTACTTCCATTGGTAAGTTTGCCCTTGGATGCTGGGAATTCAAGGCTCTCAGATTCATTCAATGCCATTCATAGATGTTCATCAATTTCTTAGGTTACAAGTTGTTCCCAGTCAATGCCTCAGTCTATTAAGAGACTGAAAAATTAATCCTAATTAAATAACCTATGGCAACCTTCTGAGGCCACCACAGACACTCTGATTTCTGACTGTGACTAAAGCTAAAAATTTAAAATCTTGAGGTTATAAATTTTTATGTAAACTCTCCAAAACAGTTCAAAGCAATCGAACAACCCAAAGTCTTTATGGTGTCATTATGGCTACCTTAGTTGTCAAATAAAGTGGCTACCTGATCCCCCAAACTCTTGTCTTCAATAGGCAGTTCAACTTAAGCACTCATGGTTAATAATTAGAATAATTGTCATGCCACTGAATGCTACTGATTCTTAGCATCTCATTTTCTGACAACAATGAAGACATCACTAATTCACGTCAAATGGGTGGGCCACCAAACCCCTAAGAATTATATTAAAGGCCTGTTTCCTGAGCTCCTTCTTGGTACCCAGCCCCATGTCAATCAAGGTAAAGCTAAGAAAGAAAAACCATGCCTGGGCCAAGAGAGAAAAAGTCATAGGAGAAACTGCTTATCAAACTGTCAGAAGAGAAGAAAACAAGAGAGCAAGAGGACTCAGGATGAAAAATGACATATTAGCAATGTATTAAAAAATAACAAAATTTAAGACTGGAGGGACATGTTGGAAAAATGGTATTATTAGATCCTAGGAGCTGGGACTGCCTGGTGGACCGGGAAGTGTGGAGGAAGGGGCATTTTATGAGAGTTGGCGCTATGAAGAAGGTTGCCTAGAGAAAGGTGGGATGATGTAAAGAGAGACATACCAGTAAGAGATCAGACAACAGAGGGGACACAGATGTGCCTAAGCATGCCATCTAAAGCAGAGGGAGGGGGCAAAGACAACTGAAATCATCCCTTTCTCAAGCCCTCCAGTCACCCATTTGGTCTCCATTAACCAAACCTGTCTGAAAACCTGTGGACAAGGGAGCCTGAGGAATGAGAAACTCTTAGGAATCCATCCCTTAAATCACAGAGCACAGCAGTAGAAATGGAGAAAACGGATCTGAAAGTAAACAGATAAATGACCAGCATGTTTCTTTTTCTTTTTAATATACAATTTAGAGTGTAGAGGAGTGATCAAGGCTGGACATAACATTGTCTACTCCAGGTCAATGCGCTCTCCCAGCAAGTATTTTCATGACTACTTTACTCGTTCTCTATTTCTTTGAAAAAAAAAAAATTAATGACTTGAAACAACTTATACCTATTATCTCTGTTTTGATGGGACAGGAATTGGATAATGGCTGAATTGGATCTTCTGTTCAGCATCAAACAAAACTGCAATCAAGGTATTGACTGGGCTGCACTCTCATCAACAGGCTGACTGAGGAAAGATCCCCTTCCAAGCTTCCTCATGCTGTTTGCAGAAATCACTTTCTAGCAGCTGTAGAACTCATGATGGCAAGGCCAGTAAAAAGAAGAAAAATGTTTCTCTTTATGTAGGACGCAATCTCTCTTTTAACAGTTTTCACATGACAGATCATTCAGGATGATTTTCCACTTGATTACTAAAGATAAACTTTTTGAGATCTGAATTACATCTTAAAAATCCTTCACCTTTGCTGTGTAACATAACCTAAACCCCAGGAGTGCCTTCAATCATTTTCTTTTTCTTTCTTTTTTTTGGGGGAGGAGTTACATTCTTACTCTGTCACCCAGGTTGGAGTGCAGTGGCATGGTTACGGCCATGGCAGCCTTGACTTGTTGGGCTCAGGCGATACTTCTGCCTCAGCCTTCCAAGTAGCTGGAACTACAGGCATGCACCACCATGCCCAGATAATTTTTTAATTTATTGTAGAGATGAGGTCTAGCCAAGTTGCCCAGGGTGGTCTCAAACCCATGGGCTCAGATGATTCTCTCACCTCGGCCTCCCAAAGTGCTAGGATTATAGGCATGAGCCACCACACCCAGCCTTGCTATCCTTTTCAAAGATCTTGACCACAATTAAGGGGAGGGGATTATGTAGGGTATATACATCATGGAGCAGGAATCTTGGAGTTCATCTCGGAATTCTGCCTACCACAAGCATTCTATGCATAATCTTTATCTTTTTCCACATACAGATGCCATATTTTCACAAGTTCCATTACTGAATTTCTTGCAAGTCTGTAAGTTGACATTATTGTCCACAATCACAGAGCCAATACTGATCAGGAGTCTAGTACTTGATGAGTGCACCTTTTAATTTTATGCTAAGTTCATTGGTAATCCATTGATTATCAGAATCCAAGAAACAAGTCTGTACAGTGTACCACTGAGCTATTCACTTACTAGGAAGAGACATGCAATTAAATGGGTATTTACAATGATTGATGAGTAAAGTCAGCAAAACTAGAGAAGAGCAAACCAGAAAAGCACAGAGCAAAACCCTTAATTTATGATATTGAGGAGTTTTTCTTTTCTGGAGAAGAGTTGCCTCTTGCATTATAAATCTACATTCATAGGATCTCCAAAAAGCTGTCACCTTAGTACGACAGCACTGCCGTCCACAGAGAGGGAAGGTCAATGTCTTTAAAAAAATTGATGATAGATGCTCGTCTTTTGAATAATCCATATCCAAGTCTGGGGGAAATAGTGTGGGGACCCCTCGTCTGGAAGTGTACATTATAATGAGTGTTGTTAAAGGCCCAGTTTCCTGCTGTGACTCTGAGACTCATTGCTTGATAAATTTGAACAATTTTCATCTCTTTAGGTGAACTTCTTTCAGCAGAAATTAAATTGGTGAATTCCAAGGTCTGAGGCTTTAACCTTCATTATCTCTTAAAAGTATCATAGAAGCCTGGCATGGTAACTCATGCCTATAATTCCAGAATTTTTGGAGGCCGAGATGAAAGGATCGCTTGAATCCAGGAGTTCAATACCAGCCTAGGCAACATAACAAGACCTTGTCTCAAAAAAAAAAAAAAAAAAAAGCAGGTGTGGTGGTGCACATCTGTGGTCCCAGGTACCCTTTTGGAGACCAATAATGCAGGAGGATTGCTTGAGCCCAGGAGTTGGAAGCTGTGATGAGCCCCAATGGTGCCATTGCACACCCGCCTGGGAAACAGAGTGAGACTTTGATTAAAAAAAATTATAGAGATGCTATTTAATTTCCTTAGGGTTCAGAGTCCTTGCTTTTTATTTTACTTTTTAAAGAGGAATATTTCTGGTGAGGCACAGTGGCTCACACCTGTAATCCTAACACTTTGGGAGGCAGAAGTAGGAAGATTGCTTGAGATCACTAGTTCAAGACCAGTCTGGGCAACATAGTTTGCAAATTTGTCTTTTCGAAAAGTCAGAAGAATTAGCCAGGCATGGTGGTGTGCACCTGTAGTTCCAGCTACTGGGAGACTGAAACAGAAGGATTGCCAAAGCCCAGAACATCAAGGCTGTGGTGAGCTGTGATTGTGCCATTGCACTCCAGCCTGAATGGACAGAATGAGACTCCATCTCAAAAAAGAACAACAGCAATAAAACACAGAGAACACAAAACCTAAAACCCTTATTAACTAGAAGGTAACACCTATAGTCCTTCCCTATTTTTATGGGATGAAGTATAATTCCTCAGTTTTGCTTTGAAACATCTTATTCTTGCTGTCTTCTGCCTTGCTTTATGGTTTTCAGATGCCACACCCTCTCTTAATTTTGACTAAAGATACGTCCTCAGCTTCTTAATCTGACCAACTATTCCCCTTTTAAGGTGAAAGCGCAGAGAATCCTCATCTGTGAAACACCCTCCACTGCTTCCTTCTCTGGGCTACAGACCTCTGTCCTGCATTTATTGCATTAGGCACAGCCCTGCATCTTGGCTGGTATCTTTCTTTTCCCTTGAGGCAGGGACCTTATTTATTACTGTTGGCTTAAATGACGAACTGAATGAACTTATTAGAGTTTACCCTGCATGTGATTATGCCAGGAGTAAGATAAAGGCATTTCCCCTCTCTCTAGTTTGTCATACTTTTAATAATAGGTATAAGTTTAAAGAATAATAGTATTACTGTGATTTGAATATGTCTCCCCCAAATCTCCCCAAGGCAACAGTGTTGGGAGATGGGACCAGCTAAAAGGTTTGCAGGTTATAAGGATCCATTCTCAAGAATGGTTTAAAACCAATTAGAAAAGAGTTTGAGCCTTCCAGTTGGATCTCTGGCTCTCTCCATGGGATGACACAGCAAGAAGGCCCTTACCAGATACAGGACCCTTGACACTGGACTTCCTAACCTTCAGAACTGTAACAGGTAAGTCTCTGTTCTTTATAAATTATTCATTCTCAATTATTCTGTTATAGCAGCACAATATAAAGGAAAACAAACATGCATTACTTTTTAATTTAACTAATAGATCTAGAATACTATCATGCTTGAAAATATTCTGTACATTTTATATACACTAATTTAATCTTTAACAACCATATGAGGTTACTGTTATTATTATTTCTATTTTATAGAAGAGGAAACATCCTAGGCAAATTGGCTTATCTCATTATCAAAAGCAGTTTTTTCTTGATTTTTTAATAAGTGGTTGGTCTGCATAGTAAGACAGTTTTAAAAGGCAGCAATGCAATATCTTTTTCTACTGAGTGTTCAACTCAAAGTAGTTGTTTTTTAATCAATTAGGGAATTCTAGTTTTGAAGCTAGCAATATTGCAAACAAGAAGAGAGCACTGAAGGAAGCCTCTGGGACTAGCCCTTAATGTTGGCTTTCTCTGCTTTGCACACAGAAAGATAACTCTTAAATTCAAAACCAGTTACTAATAGAGCAAAACAGAAAGACTCTTTTGAGACACAAGACACAGGGTGGGCAGTTACTTTTGGAGAGCTTTTTCCTCAATATTTCTGTTAAAATGGGAAGTTTTTACTCAATGCTGCTTTGAAAAATATATTGCTAACCTAAATCACAATCTATGATAGAGGACAGAAATTGCACTTTTCCAGTTTTTTAAAATTTGCATTTAATGGTGTGGCAAAGCTCCAGAGACATTCTCCAAGATCATCTTCGCAAACTGGTGCCTTTGATGGAACATGTATTCTCTCTCTCTCTCTCTCTCCCTCTCTCTCTCTCTCTCTTTCTCTCTCTCTCACACACATACACACACACACACACACACACACACAAACACACATACACACACACACACACAGAGAGAAAGAGAGAGACAGAGGCAGACAGAGAGAGAGAGATATCTACTTTGAATTCAGCTGTATTAGTGGTCATGATAATGTTGATACTTATCCTCAACTTCTGGATACTTCTTTCAACAACTAAAAAAAGAGTCAATTCTGAAAAGGCAAAATCAAGGAGGTAACCATGCTACAAAACTGACAAATAGGTGTCTAATAGCAGTATCTCATGAAAGTGATTGGTGTTAGGCCAGCAAAAAGATTTGAGACCATCTGCAGTTCACTTTGCTATGGATCTTCTTGCCTGTTTTTAGGACTAGGATTATGGAAGACATCTGATAACACCTTTGTTCAACATATATATTTATAACATGAGTTTTCCAATGAAGAAATAGTCCCCAGAAAGGTAAACAACGTATTTAATGTCATGCAACAGTGAGAGAGCTGAGATAAACATTAAATGTAGGTGTTCCAACTTTATATACGACATTCCGTTCCATATATTACCTTTCCATAGGTTTTTAGATGAAAATTTTACACAGTACAGATATTCATTTTTGTTTAAAATAATGTCTAATGCCACTATTAGTAGAAGATAATTCAATCTAGTTATTACATGTTTGCCTAAAATAATTTCTGACATTTATTTTAGTGTAAAAATGTTCCTGAATAGCAATAGACATATAAATATGTAATTAGTTTATATATATATTAATAGAAATTTCGATTCCTATTTTATTCTTTGTTGTACTTAGCCCACTCCCCTCTAAAAATGCACTATTTCACTACTGCATGGAGTTCATGGGGGACAGAAAGGTATGTGGGGGGAAAAATGTCAATACTAAACTCTAATGTGACTTTTGAAATTGACTTGCTTGATTAGGAAATTTTAATAGGAATGAATGTGTGCTTTTACAGAACAAATGAATTAACCATGGCATTGCCTTTCCTTTGCCCACTGATACTGATTGATGAGATCATATTAGCAAATGTCTTAATTTCATTTAATTTCTTAATTTCTGAGTTATGCCCTAAAAGATCAAAGCATAACACATACCTCATGTGCACTCGGGCCACCTCCTCTTCTCTGCCCCAAACCCAGGGCTCACCTGCAGCATATATTCACTCTCCCTCTGTTTTTACTTCCTTCTGCTTCCAAGCAGTTCACACATGGGACTTGCTTTGGAGATTGGTTCTTGGGCCACTGAATCCAAACACCGGAGCCACTTTGTAGACTCACAGAAAGAAGTGCCCGGGGTTTTATGTTGGTTTGAGCAGCCCATGGTCAGTGCCTGAGTGGTCAGGGAGGATGAAAACCTAGCTCTCTCCTGGACTTGGGACAAACTCCCAGATGCCATCTGTACTCCAGAATCTCCTTGCAGGATCTGTCCCTGGCTCCTCTCCCTGGGAACTTGCCTGAAATTCCCTCTGCGTGGTTTCCTTCTTGCTGTTTCTCCTTTCCCTCCTCTCTCACTCATTTTGGGGGGGAACTATTCCTGAATAACTCACTAACATAGGAATTTTTGCTTTACTGTTTGCACATGGGTAACTGACCTAAAAATGTATGAATATACTACATGACTTACTAATACTAAATTTTCATTTTACCCTCTGTTTTAATTTTCAATTGCTCCTGAAACAAATTACCACAAACCGGGTGGCTTAAAATCACACAAATTTATTGTCTTATCGTTCTGGAGGTCAGAATTCTAAGAGATCCACATGGCTTTGTTTTTTCTGGAGGTTTTAAGAGATAATTAGTTTCTTTGTCTTTTCCAGCTACATTCTTTGACTTGTGACCCCTTTTTCCATCTTCACAGTGTATCAGTCCAACCTCCACTTCATTATCAAATCTCTCCTGCTTCTCTCTTCCTCTCACAAGGACCCTTGTGATTGAATTCAGTCCATTCAGTCAATCCAGGCTAATCTCCTAATCTCAAAACCTTTAATTAAACCAAATGTTATCACTTTTGCTACGTAAGGAATCAAACATATGTATAGATTCTGGGGACTAGGCTGTGAAAATCAAGGGGAGGACATTATTCTGTTTACCACAGCATTTATACTCATCAATGAGAATGACCTATAAAAGGTTTTTTGTACGTGAGGGTTTTGTTCAATATTGATGTTAGGATAATAGCATTTAATGAGAAAATGACTTCTTTTCTTTGGTCTAACACATTTCATATAGTAAAAAATTATAATTCCTAGATAATGTGAACCCAAGTTGCTTATAAAACCAAAATGAGAGGACAACTCTTGAAATCTCCTTAAAATTAAGACAAACAAACAAACAAAACCCAACATTTTTCAATAATTTCTAGTGTTTTTTCCTATTAAAATTTTTCTTTCTTCTTGTGTCAGTTCTGGAAATATATTTTGCTAGGGTATTTACATAAACATTTTCAATTTCATTTGCATGGCATTTTATAGGATTTCATCTGTTTTTTTTAAATCTCCTGCATGCTTTTCTTTCTTAATATCATGCTCTCTCTTTTTTCTTCTTGATCATATTGTACATGGAAATTGTATTTGTTAATATACATTTAAAATGTCAGCTATTAGACTGTCAGATCTTTTATTTTCTGATTTATATTTTTTTCTTTTCATATCTTGAATGTAATTTGTTTAAGCTTGTTCATTTCTTATTTTCTAGAGTTAAATGTTTAGTTTATATTTTATATTAAATGTTGATTTGTTTCAGTTTTTGAAAATGAAATAATTAGTTTTGTGCATTTAATATTTTTTTAATATATCAATATTTTTTATTTTGATATTGTGGGGTACAGTTAAGGGTTAGGTATACAAATAGTGTATTTAATATTTAACAGCATTTTACATAGTCCACATGATTTGGAATAGCTGCTGAATTTTATAACTATACTATAATATAACTAATCTCTTATGAATAAATATTGAGATATAAGTTTTTAATATCAGAAAAAGTACTGTGATAAACACATTTATATTTACTTCTCTATCCTTTTACTCAAATTTCCTTGGGGAAATTTGACAAAAGTGTCAAGGGGGAAATGATCTCTTCCCCTTTCCTTAGCACAAAGAGCCTACCAAAGATTTCACTCTCCAGTGTGGAAGCTTCTAATCAGCTCCCTACCTCCAGTGCAACTCGACAGATTCCCTTTGGGAAACATTGGCACTTGGGGTCCCTAGATTTCCAATGTCCCACTCCAGTCATATGTGATGATGGAATTTTTGCTGGGCTCCACTTCTCCAGCAGAAGCTTTAGTCTTGGACCAAGTGTACACCTCACCTCTGTTAGAATCAGCAGGTATCCCAGAGAAGTCCTGGCTGGCGACTGTCAGCTTCTCTCAAAAAGATGCCCCTCTTTTAAATTTTAGTTCATCCTGGCTTTGTCACTTATTCTTTTAAACAATATTAATTAGGACTAGAGAGGAAGATGGTGGCAGAACCGGTCGGACTATGCGAGTCCCAGTGTGAGGGAGTGAGTGTATGGGAAATTTTGCATGCATGTCCTTGAGTAAGTGACTAACTGAGTAGGGTCTCAGGTGCAAGTGACAAGGGCTTTTCTAGTGAAGCAGCTGGTGCTGCAGCTGCTCTGCTTGGACCCCAGTGCTTCCCAGGGCTCAGAGCCAAAACCATTTTTTTAAAAAGTCAACGAAGTTGTTCCTGGGAAGAAGCTGTTGAAAAAGATTGACTGAGTAGGGCTTGGAAACAAGTGGTCAGAGCTCTCCTGGTGAAGTGGCTGGTGCTGCAGCTTCTCTGTTTGGTCCCTAGCACTTCCCAGGGTATAGAAACCGAGTGCCATTTATTTAAACCAACAAAGGCCTTTCTAGGAAGAAGTTGCCAGGAGAGACTGCTGGCTCCAGGCTCTGCTTTGCTACTACAGTGGATGAGACTGCCTGATCCAGGTTCTGTTTCACTGTGAAGGTGCCTGACTAGCCACTGGCAGCAAGGGTTGTGGAGAGAGCACAGCAAGGGAGCCTGGAAGCAGAGTCTCACTGGAGAAGATGAAAAAGGCACCTGCCACCATCTTGAAAATGGGGCAGGAAAGTGCTCCGGCTTGCTCACCACAGAGCAAAAGATTCAATCTCTGTATCTGGCAGATTAACTTCTCAGGGGTTGATCATGACCCAGAAGGAATATCCTGAAAGCACAAACTCTGGCGAGCAGGACAAGTGCTGAGTCTCAGGCACTCCATCCTATACCCTAATTCAGCTAAGGACAAAGGGTATGGTCAGAAAAGGATGAGGATGACCTCCAAGAAATCAGTGATGAGTCTGAGACTGACCCAATCTCATCCTCCCCTGCAATCCTCTGAACGTCAATCCCCACAAGGCTGGGATAGGACTGAGAGGGACGAACCCAGGTAGAGCCTGGACATCAGGCACAATAGGAGGACTCCATTTCAGGATAAGCCTGGCTGGGATGCATCATCCACCAGTACCTGGAGTAGAGACACTCCTGCACCTCCCCACTGGAGGGGAGCCCCTGACCATACTGGAATGGGAAGGGAGAACTGCAGTCTAACCCATCCCAACTGCCTCGTTCTCTTTCCCTGGACTGCACACTGGGGAGATTGTGAATGAGGACAAAGCTCTGCCGGAGACAGCAGAGAAGCAACTGAGAGGAATGGTTACAAAAACTGCCACAAGAAGGCAGGGTTTTTTGGTCTGGTTGTTAGCTTTTACATTTTTAAAATATTTTTACCTTTGTGCATGAATGTGTATTTGAGGGTTTGATCTGTATCACTCACTGTTTATCTTTCTTCTTTTGTTTTTGGTCCTTTTTTATGTGTGTATGTGAATGATTGCTCATCTTTCAGTATTTTAGATTGGTTTGCTTTTGCTTTTTTGTTCTTCTCTTTTTTAGTTTAATGTGTATATTAATATTTGTGTGAGGGTTCAAGCAGAATTCCTATTTCTTTTTCTTTCTCTTTTTCCTCTCCTTTCATTTTTGGTTGGGTGGTGTGTGTGTGTGTGTGTGTGTATGTGTGTGTGTGTGTGTGTATGTGTGTGTGTGTGTGTATGTGTGTGTGTGTGTGTGTGTGTGTGTTTGGTTTTTCTGTATTTATTGTTGTTGTTTTTTGTTTTGTTATGCTTTCTTGTTATTCCAGTTTGTTTTGGGGTGTGTGTGTGTGTGTGTGTGTGTGTGTGTTCAGTTGTTTTTGCGTTGATTTCTGCTTTAATTGTTCTGTGTTATTTATTTTTTAGATTTTTACATTTTTGTCTGTCTTATATCATTCTACTTTTCTCTTCATTGCTGTTACTTGATCTAGGACTCGGGGGTACCCACTGCATTGCCACATAGAGTGATGATGGGGAGTGGGTCTCAGGGAACCTATACCAGAATCAGTGAATATTGTGATTTGCAAGTAGTTTCAGAATTGTAGCTCCCCCATCTTCCACCTTATTCAATGCTCAAAACTACAAGAGGCAGCAAAGCTTCCCACCTCCAGCCCTGTTTCAAAATACAACAAATCCAGACCTCTGATCAGAGGAGAAGAAAAGGCTGAGGAAACACTGGAAAGAAAGCCTCTCCCACTGCCACTGAATAAAGGAACTAAAGAGATAAGAAAGAGATCTGTCACAAATAAGGAAAAATCAACAGAAGACCATGTAACAAAGAGAAAACACCTGAAAAAATCAGACCTCTGGAGCGCAAATAATGGAAGTCACCAAGACCTGGCCCCAGAATACAGCAAGGGTTAGGGAATGGATGGAAAGAGTGACTAAGACTCAAAAACGACAAGATGCAACACTGGAAGATCTTATGCAGAGATTTGGACCATAAAAAAATTTCATCCAGGAAATAAATGACAAGATGACAAACATGGAAAACAGACTTTATCAAGCAGAAGAAGGTCTCAGAATTTAAAGACCAAAACATGGAATTAACCTGATCTGTAAAAAACATAGAAAGAAAACTCAGAAAGAAAAAACAAAGTCTACAAGAAACATGCAAACATATCAAGAGGTTAAACCTATACCTAATTGGTATCCCAGAAGCATAAAGGGAAATGGAGAACACCTTTGAACAATTATTCCAAAAGGTTATCCAAAAAACTTTCCCCGTCTCACCAGAGATGTGACCATCCAAACACAAAAGATACAGAGAAACCCTGCTGAACATCAAATGAGAAGACCAACCCCTAGACATATAGTAAATCACCTACATAAAACAGGTGAAAAAGAAAAATCCTAAAGGCAGTAAGAGAAAAAGTTCAGACTACCTACTGGGGGAAGCCAATCAGAATAGCAGCAGACCTATCAGCAGAAACATTGCAAGCTAGAAGGGACTGGAGTCCAATTTTTAAAGTCTTTGAAGATAAATAATTTCAACAAAGAATTTTCTACCCAGTCAAGCTCAGCTTCATCAGTGATGAAGAATTAAAATCCTTCCAGACGTCTTATGCCTAGGAGATTATGTAGCTCCCAGACCAGCTCTACAGAAAATGCTAGAAAGGTATTACACATAAAAAAAAAAAAAAGAATTACTGTGCACTTCTCAAGAGAACAGCAGAATACAGAACCAACAGAGAATATACTGCAACAGCAAACTTGAAAACACACACATACATTAACCCAAAAGCTAAAAGAAAACTAGCAAAGAAACAAATTCATAAGAACCTCATGATGGGGATAAACAATCACATTTCAATAATCAGCCAGAACATAAATGGACTAAATGCACCACTGTAATGATACAATGGCAAATATTGAAAAATTTTAGAAAACTATGACCCAATTATTTTCTGCATCCAGGAAACTCATCTCATCACAAGGGACTCACACAGACTCAAAGTTAGAGGACAGAAAATGAGTTTCCAGGCAAATGGATCACAAAAGAATGCAAGAGTCATGATCTTAATATCAGATAAAACACCCTTTTAGCTATCAAAATTTTAAAAAAATATAAAAGGAAACTGCATAATGATAAACGTTTCAGTTCATCTACAAGAAATATCCATCCTAAACATATATGCACCCAACACAGAAGTTTCAACATTTATAAAACAACTACTAAATAAACTAAAAAAAGATATTGACTACAACACTATTATAGCCGAGACTTAAATACCTCTCAAAATCCTAGATAGCTCAAGTCAAAAAAATCAACAAAGAGATTTGGAAACTGAATGCTTGACCAAATGGACTTAATAGATGTCTACAAAATATTCCACCCAACAACAACAGAGTATGCATTCTACTTACCACCACATGGAATGTACACCAAGATCGATCACATCCTAGGCCATAAATTAAGCATATACAAATCCCATAGATTGAAATACTGCCATGCACCTTCTCAGACCAGAGTGGAATAAATATAAATATCAACTCCAACAAAATCCCCCACAAACCCACTAAGACATGAACACTAAACAGCATGATGCTGAATGACTACTGGGTCAACACCAAAATCAAAACAGAAATTGAGATTCCTGGAAACAAATGAAAATAAAGAATCAGCTTACCAAAACCATGAAATCCATCCTAAGAGGGAAATGTATAGCTCAATGAACACACATCAAGAAAATGGAAAGATCATAAGTTAACATCCTAACAAATCAACTAGGGGAGCTGGAAAGACAAGTCCACCAAAACCATAACTTTAGCAGAATAATACAGATCAACAAAACAAAAGCCCAATATGAGACTAGAGGACAAAATTATAATAGAAAAAAATAAGCAAAGCAAAAAGCTTGTTCTTTGATAGAATAAACAAGATTAATGGATCCCTAGCTAGGATGATGAAGAATTGGAGAGAAAAAAACCCAAATGAGCACAATCATAAATGCAAAAGATCAAATATCAACTGACCCCAAGAAATATAAAAGATTATCAGAGGTTACTATGCACAACTGTATGGACATAAACTTGATAATATAAATGAAACCGAGGACTTTCTGAAATCACAAAGCCTTCTAAGCTTGAAACAAAAAGACTTTGAGACACAAAATAGACTAATAACAACCCAGCAAATGGGCTCCATGTAAGAAAACTACCTACCAAAAAAAAGCCCCAAACCAGGTGGCTTTCCAGCAGAATTTGACAAAATGTACAAGGAGGAACTGACACCTATTCTATAAAAAGTATTCCAGGCAATTGAAAAAAGATGGAATTATCCCCAAATCATTTTACGAAGTTAACATCACACTGATACACAAACCGGGTAAAGATCAAACAAAAATAGGGAACTACAGGCCAATATCCCTTATGAACATAGATATAAAAATTCTCAACATGATTCTAGCAAATCAGATCAAAAAACACATCTCAAAAATCATTCACTATGACCAAGTAGGCTTCATCTCCAGAATGCAAGGCTGGTTCAATATCTGCAAGATAATAAATGTAATTAAATACAACAACAGATGTAAAAACAAGAACCATATGATTATATCATTAAATGTAGAAAAAAGTGTTTGATAAAATCCAGCATCCCTTCTTGATAAAAGCTCTCAAACACCTAGGCATAGAAAGAATGTGCCTCAAAATAATATGAAGCATCTATGATAAACCCACAGCCTGGATATTGCAAAACAGACAGAAACTGGAAACATTTCCCCTGAGAACCAGAACAAGAAAAGGCTGCCCATTCTTGCCTCTCTTGTTCAACATTGTGTTTGAAGTCCTAGCTGCAGCAATTAGACAAGAGAAGGAAATCAGGGATATCCAAATTAGCAATAGAGGAAGTTAAGCTATTCCTCTTTGCTGCAGATATGATCCTATACCTCAAAAATCCAAAGGAATCTGTCAAAACCTGTTGTCAGTGGTAAAGGACAATGGCAGTCTTGGTTTATAAAATAAATGTGCAAAAGTCAATTGCATTCTTTTTCTTTTGAGTTGGAGTCTTACTCTGTTGCACAGGCTAGAGTGAAGTAGCATGTTGCTCACGGTCACTGCACCCTAAACCTGCTGAACTCAGATGATCCTTCTACCTCTGCCTTCCAAGTAGCTAGAACTACAGGTGTGTGCCACATGCCTGGCTAATTTTTTAATTTATTGTAGATATGAGGTCTCACCAAGTTACCCAGGCTGGGCCAGTCACATTCTTATACACCAAAAAGCAGGCAGATAACCAAATAAAAAGGACAATTCCATTCACAATAGCCACAGCAAAAATGAAATACCTCAGCATCTTCCTAACCAGAGACATGAAAGACCTTTACAATGAAAACTGCAAAACACCACTCAATGATATCCAAGAAGACAGAAGCTAATGGAAAAATATTCCATACTCATGGATAGGAAGAATCAATGTTGTTAAGATATCCATGCTACAAAAGGCAATCTACAGATTCAACACAATACCCATTAAATTACCAGCATCATTCTTCTCAGACCTGGAAATGACAATTCAGAAATTCATATGGAAACATAAATGACAGCGAATAGCCAAAACAATTCTTAGCAAAAGGAACAAATCATGAGGTTTCAAACTTTCAGACTTCAAGCTTTACTGTAAGGCTACAATAATCAAAACAACCTGGTATTGGTACAAGACCAGACATATGGATCAATGAAACAGGATAGAGATTCTGGAAGCATAACTTCAATTTCTCAACCAACTCATCTTTGACAACACCTCCAACAACAACCACTGGGGAGAGGAGAAACCTATTGAGTTAATGGTGCTGGAAAAACTGTCTAACCACATGCAGAAGATTGAGACAGGACTCCTACCTATCACCATGCACAAAAACCAACTCTAAATGGATCAAAGACCTAAACGTAAAACCTCAAACTATAAGAACCTTAGAAAAGGCAAGAGACACCCTTATGGGAATTGGAATTGGCAGCCAATTTCTGATCAAAACCTCAAGTGTCCATGCCGTAAGAGATAAGATAGACAAGTGGGACCTCATCAAACAGAAAAGCTTCAGCAAAGCAAAAGAAATCATCAAGTGAGTAAGGAAACAGCCCACAGTATGGGAAAAAAATATTTACCAACTATATATCTGACAAAGGCCTAACATCTAGGATCTATAAGGAACTCAAATGTACCGAAAGAAAAAAAACAACAGCCCCATTAAAAAGTGGGCAAAAGACATGAATAGACACTTCTCAAAAGAAGATATATGGGCAACCAACAAGACACATGAAAAAGTGCTCAGCCTCACTAATCATCAACAAAATGCAAATCAAAACCACATTGAGATATCATCTAACCCCAGTAAGAATGAATGGCCATCATTAATAAAACAAACCACAGCAGACACTGGCAAGGATGCAGACAAAAAGGAATGTTTCTACACTTCTGGTGGGAATGCAAACTAGTGCAACTTCTTTGGAAAACAGTATGGGGATTTCTGAAAGAACTAGAAATTGACCTTCCAAATGACCCAGCAATCCCCCTACTGGGAATATACCTGGAGAAACTCAAATCATTCTACAAAAAAGATACCTGCACACACATAATTATTGCAGCTTTATTCACAATAGCAAAAACATGGAACCAACCGTGCTGCCCCTTGAAACTGGACTGCATAAAAAGAAATGTGGTACATATACACAATGGAATATTATGCAGCCATAAAGAAGAACAAACATGTGGACTTCACAGCAACTTGAATGAATTTAGAGTCTATCATACTCAGTGATCTATCACAGAAACAAAGAACAGAGTACCACATGTTCTCACTCATAAGCAGACCCTGAACAATTCCCATAATACTAAAAGAAAGAGATTGGCAGTAGTGGGATACTACCAGGGTGGGGATGGAGTGAGGAAACACGACATCAATAAGGATACCTGATCTCTAACCATGCAAAAATAAGAACCAAAGGAAGACTCAAACTTTACCTGTATGATGTCCACTTTTATGCCTAATCCTGACTTGTTCCCCATGTCTTTAAAATATAATATAAATAATATGTGTGCCAGAAACTGTGTAGGTCCTGCAAGTGTGGAAAATGCTTTCTTGCTTGACACGAATTGCAATCACTACAGAAAAGGTAAGATGAGTTTCATAATAGGGGCTATGGATCAAGTCGAACTTGGAGAATTTCAGGCATCAGTGCACGTATTTGCATCCAAATTGCTGTTTCTAGTAAAGAAAACAAATAATTGAGGCAAAAGTGTCTGGGGGCTGGATTAACTGGGTGTATTTCCTCAATTCACTTGTCCTTCAGGGTATTGACTCAGTTCAGAGGAGAGTGATAATCCTACTGACAAGGCTGCTATGAGAAAGAACTAATAAAAACCAAGTGAAGACAAACACCCAAGTCCTGTTTCCCAGAGCTTCCGACATTACTATAAAGAGAAGGTCTGTTTTCGAAAACACAACTTAACCTTTATGTCAACAAATATGTCAGAACTAATCTTTGGTACTTTTTCTACAGCTTTGAGGAGTGTGTGTGTGTGTGTGTGTGTGTGTGTGTGTGTGTGTGTATGTGTGCATGTGAGGGTCTGGCAGTTTCTCTGGTTGCAGGGACTTGTTACATGGGACAGCATGGACTCAGAAACAACACATGACAAACCTACCCACGATCTAAAAATGGTGTAACCATTGACAAGTGATGCAGGAAATCTAGGCTTCCACTTTGCTTTCGTGATATTGGAAGTAATGACAGTAACCTTTGCCTCATGGGTGCATTTTGAAGCTCAGATGTTATAATGCCTGCCATAGTGAAGTCACTTCCAAAATAAAGTCAACATTGCATTGGGCTTCATTTTGGGAACAATGAAACTTGTAGGAACCAGCCATGGTGACCATGCCTATTAACTGACCATTATGGTTGGGTCCCTCCAGATCCCTTCTTAACCACACTTAATTATCACAATAAGTGATAACCACAATAATTGATCGCCACAGTAGTTACCACAATAATAGCAATAACTAACATCTTCTCAAGGCCTTGCTGCATCTGCCCCATTCCCTCTGGCTAGGCACCACTGTAGTAAGGTTATAGCAGTCTGCCAAGATCACGACAAGTCCATTTCAACTGAATGTGCAGACAAGAGGGTTGACCCTGCTCCCCAGTTTAAGAGCCAGTTCTTAAGGTGAGACTGATTGGTAGAGGATGTAAGCCAGAGTGGTGAGTTGATACTTATTCAGTAACACTGAACTATCTGAGGAACATTAGGGAAAAAGGAACCTTCACAGGTCTTAGACATGGGGTAAATTCTCACACTATGCAAAACAATAGTTTCTTTTGGTTCTCTGTTTTCATTGTCTTAAAGTTTCTGACTACTGTTGCCTGTGAAAGGCACCATGGTTTTCTCCATTTCTTGCCTAAATCTTCCCTGATAACTTCACCACCAATGAGTGTACTTCCAATAAAATTTTAACATTTCTAAGATTCACGTTTTACCACAAAACAAGCTGTTCACTTTTCAAGGTATCTTGCAGACTCCAGTTGCTGTTAACTTACTTAAAATTTGAAATCTCATAGTTTTAGTTTGTTTTTGAGAAAAGTTATTTTTAATTTGATTTTCTCTGATTGGTATTAGTGTACAATTGATCTACTTTTCTATTGAATTCTATTTACTGGCACTAAATGTTTTATATCTATTAATTCACTTACTCTCAAAACAACTGTGAGGTAGGTAATATTTTATTCTCAGTTGAGATGTGGAATTAAGGAGCTTTTTCAAATTTCTTCTCACAGGTTCTGCAGTGGCCAGGCCTCTTGCTAGCTTGTTCTCTGGTGCATGTCAAGGATGAGAATGTTAATCTTTATGCTCGTGTGTGTGTGTGTGTGTGTATGTGTGTGTGTTTGTGTGTGTGTAATATACTTCTGACTTGGAATGCATTGATCTAAAGATACATTTAATCTTTAGCTGTTTGAAAACTTTTTTTATTACAAAGATGTGGGGTACAATTCAGGGTTAGGTAGACAAACATTGATTATGCAGATACCCTAATTGATGAGGTATGCCCCTCCCTCCCCTAGCAGTTTCCTTCAACTGCCAATCCAAGACCCCTTCCCTGGACAGTTTCCCATTACTGCCAAACGCTTTCTTTCTTTCTTTTTTTTTTTGCATTGGAGTCTCACTCTGTCACCCAGACTGGAGTGCAGTGGCAGCTCCCGGCCCCTACGGTCTTGACCTGCTGGGCTCCAGCGATCCTTCTGCCTCAGCCTTCCAAGTAGCTGAAACTACAGGCGCGTGCTACCATGCCCGGCTAATTTTTGATTTATTGTAGAGATGAGGTTTCACCAAGTTGCCCAGGCTGGTCTCAAACCTGCGGGCTCAGGCAATCCACTCATCTCAGCCTCCCAAGGTGTGGGATTACAGGCAGAGCCACTGAGCCCGGCTGCCAAACGCTTTCTTATACCATTATAATTGTTCAAGATCCGCTTATGAGTGAGGACATATGGTTGAGTGGGGCAATCCCCTTGGGTCCTCTCCTGCTCTGGGAGCTTTTCTATCCTCTCAATAAATCCTGCTTTCTAAAAAACAAACAAACAAAACCTTTGAGTGATTCCACTATGCCAAGCACTTACTGGGCCTACTGACTATGGATGGTGGAAATTCCTTAAACCTGTGGTATACAAATGAATCCACTGACTAATGCTCTGTAAAGCCTAATTGGTATCCCATCAATGCCTAATTGGTATCCCATCATAACATGCACCACCCCTGGCTTGCCCAACATCTGTTAATGAAATCTTGAGGTTTTTCATCTCTGGTCACTCAATGAAGTTCTTCACTTCTCTGTATTTTCTTGCCCAGAAAGTTACTAAACTCAACTTCTTTTTCTTTTCTTTTTTCTTTCTTTTTTTTTCTTCAGAAAGTACTCTTCTATTTCTAGTCAGCTAAGAATTTTTATTATAATTGGAAATTTATTTTTTTAATCAATATTTTTTATTATGATTTTGTGGGGTACACTTAAGGGTTAGGTGCACAATTACGTTTCATTCAGGCACCCTGTTGATAAGAGGTGTTTTCCTATCCCGAGACAGGTATTTGCGACTGTTAATCCCATCCCTCTCTTCCCCCATAGTTTCCCAGTACCGTCAGTCATTTTCTTATAGTATTACATTGGATGTTCAAGGTCCATTATATGAGTGAGAACATGTGATACTCGGATCTTTGTTTCTGTGAGAGGTCACTCAGTATTATAGACTCTAGTTCCATCCAGGTTGCTGCGAAATTCATGATTTTGTTCTTTTTTATGGCTGTGTAGTGTTCCATCATGTATATGTACCACATTTTTTTAATCCAGTCCTCTTTTGATGGGCAGCATGGTTGTTTCCAGGTTCTTGCTATTGTGAACAATGCTGTGATAAACATACGTGCACAGGTATCTTTTTTATAGAGTGATTTGAGGTCTTCAGTGTTTATTCCCAGTAGGGGGATTGCAGGGTCATATAGAAGGTCGATTTTTAGAGCTTTTAGGAATCGCCACACTGCTTTCCACAGAGGTTGCACTAGTTTACACTCCCACAAACAGTGTAGAAGTGTTCCCTGTTCACGACACCCTCTCCAGCAGCTGTTATTTTTTGAGTTGTTGATAATTGCCACTCTGACTGGAGCTAGGTGGTATCTCAGTGTGGTTGGGAGTTACATCTCCCTGATGATTAGTGAGGTTGAGCATTTCTTCATGTATTTGTTGGCTGCTCGGATGTCTTCTTTTGTGAAGTGTCTGTTCATATCTTTTGCCCATTTTATAATGGGGTTGTTTGTTTTCTTCTTTTCAGTACATTTCAGTTCCTTGTAGATCCAAGATGTTAAGCCTTTGTCAGACCTAGAGTTGGCAAAGACTTTTTCCCAGTCTGTAGGCTGTCTCCCTGCTCTCTTGATGGTTTCTTTGGCTTTGCAGAAGCTTGTCAGTTTAATAAGGTCCCATTTGTCTATCTTCTCTCTTAAGTCCTGTGGGTTTCGGGTTTTGTACAGGAATTGGATGCAGTTCCGATTTCAATGAGGGTATTTCCTTCATTTTCTAAGGTTCTTATGGTTTGAGGTTTTACATTTAGGTCTCTGATCCATTTGAAATTAACCTTTGTGCATGGGGATAGACAGGGGTCCTGTTTCAGTCTTCTGCATGTTGTCAGCCAGTATTCCCAGCACCATTTACTGAATAGGTTCTCCTCTCCCCAGTGGTAGGTGGTGGAGGCTTTGTCAAAGATGAGTTGATTGAGAAATTGAGGTTTTGCTTCTGGAATCTCAATTCTATTCCATTGATCTATGTGCCTGTTCCTGTACCAATACCAAGCTTTTTGATGATTGTAGCTTTATAGTAAAGTTTGAAGTCTGGTAATGTGATACCACCTGCTTGATGAGGATTGTTATGGCTATTCTTTGACGTTTGTGTTTCCATATGAATACCTGTGTTGTTTTTGTAGGTCTGAGAAGAATGTTGCTGGTAATTTGATGGGTATTGCATTAGATCTGTAGATTGCCTTAGATGGACATCTTCACAATGTTGATTCATCCAATCCATGAGCATGGGATATTTTTCACTTGTTTGTGTCATCTTTGATTTCTTTGAGCAGAGTTTTGTAGTTTTCATTGTAAAGGTCTTTCACGTATCTGGTTAGGAAGATGCCAAGGTATTTCATTTTTCTGTGGCTATTGTAAATGGAATTGTGTTTTTTCTTTGGGTTTCTGTTTGTTTATTATTGGTGTAGAGAAATGCGATTGTCTTTTGTACATTTATTTTGTATCCTGGGACTTTGCCAAAGGCCTTTATCAATGTAAGGAGGCTTGGGTTTTCAAGGTACACAAACATATCATCTGCAAAGAGAGATAACTTGACTTCCTCTTTTCCTATTTAGATACCGCTGACTGCACCCTCTTCTCTGATTGCTCTAGCCAGGACTTCCAATATTATGTGAACAGGAGGGCTGAGAGTGGGCATCCTTGTCTAGTTCCAGTTTTCAGGGGAATTGGTTCCAATTTTTGTCCATTTAGGAGTATGCTGGCTGTGGGTTTCTCGTAGATGGCTTTTACTATTTTGAGGTATGTTCTCCGTATGCCTAGATGTTCAAGGGTTTTTATCAAGAAGGGGTGCTGAATTTTATCAAAAGCTTTTTCTGCATCTAATGATATGATCATGTGGTTTTTGTTTTGACATCTGTTGATGAATTTAATTACATTTATGGTTTTACGAATGTTAAACCAGCCTTGCACCCCAGGAATGAAGCCTACTTGGTCATGGTGGATGATTTTTGAGATGTATTGCTGAATCCAGTTTGCTAGAATCTTGTTGAGAATTTTAGCATCTATGTTCATCAAAGATATTGGCCTGTAGTTCTCTTTCTTTGTTGGAGCTTTACCTGGCTTGGGTATCAATGTGATGTTGGCTTCATAAAATGATTTGGGGAGAGTTCCATCTTTTTCAATCGCCTGGAATACCTTCAGTAGGATTGGTATCAGCTCCTCCTTAAATGTCTTGTAGAATTCTGCTGGAAAGCCATCTGGACCAGGGCTTTTTTTTGTAGGAAGTTTTCTTATTACGTAGTCTATTTCCTTGATTGTTATTGGTCTATTTAGGGTCTCAATTTCTTCTTATTCCAACCTAGGTAGGTTGTGTGATGTCAGAAGGTCCTCTAATTCCTTAAGGTTTTCAAGTTTGTTTCCATACAAGTGTACGTAGTAGTCTCTGATGATCTTTTGTATTTCTTCAGGGTCAGATGTGACTTCATCTTTTGTGTTTCTGATTGTGCTTATTTGGTTTTTTTCTCATTTTTTTCTTGGTCAGTCTAGCTAGGGGACCATCGATCTTGTTTATCCTTTCGAAGAACCAGTTTTTTGTTTCATTGATTTTTTTGTATTATCTTTTTGTCTTCTATGTCCTGGATTTGGGCTTTTATTTTGGTGATCTGGATTCTTCTGCTGAAATTAGGATTTTGTGGTCTTGCTTTTCCAGCTTCTTTAGGTGGCTTGTTAGGTTGTGAATTTCTGTTCCTTCCATTTTCTTCATGTGTGTTTGTAGGGATATAAATTCCCCTCTTACTACAGCTTTCAGGGCATCCCAGAGATTTGGGTAAGGTGTTTCTTCATTTTCATTTGTTTCCAGGTATCTTTTGATCTTTGTTTCGATTTCATCATTGACCCAGGAGTTGTTTAGCATCATGCTGTTTAGTATCCATGTCTTTGTGGGTTTGGGGGTGGCTTTGTTGGTGTCAATGTTTACTTTTATCCCACTGTGGTCCGAGAAGGTACATGGTAGAATTTCAGTCCTTTTAAATTTGCTTATGGTTGATTTATGGCCAAATATGTGGTCGATCTTAGAATATGTTCCATGTAGTGATGAGTAGAATGTGTATTCTGTGGTCTTTGGATGGAGTGTTCTGTAGGTATCAATTAAGTCCATTTGGTCCAAAGTCACATTGAGGTTCCGGATCTCCTTGCTGATTTTTTGTCCTGATGATCTGTCTAGGTTTGTGAGTGGGGTATTAAAGTCCCCAGTTAGGATAGTGGTAGAGTCAATATCTTTCTTTAGTTTTCCAAGATGTTGCTTTATGAAAGTTGGTGCACCTATGTTGGGTGCATATATATTTAGGATAGATATTTCTTGTTGATGGATTGAGCCTTTTATCATTATGTAGTGGCCTTCTGTATCTTTTTTGATTTTTAATAGCTTGAAGAGTATTTTGTCTGAAATTAAGATCACTACTCCTCCTTTCTTTTGTATTCTGTTCGCCTGAAAGTTTGTTTCCCATCCTCTTACTTTGAGTCTGTGGATGTCCTTCCTAGTGAGGGTAGTCTCTTGAAGGCAATAGATTGTTGCCTGAGGATATTTTATCCATTTTGCCATTCTATGTCTTTTCAGTGGTGCATTTAGTCCATTCACATTTAGGTTAATAATTGAAATGCAAGAGTTGATCCCTGTCATAAGGTTCTTACAGAGTTGATCCTGTTTATTTGTTGTCTTTCTTTGGGTTTTGGAGTTGGTTCATGTGTGTTTTTAATTTTTTGCCTGTACTCTTGTGAAGAATGCTGTTGTTCTTTTTTCTTTTTCTTCTGTGTTTAGTACTTTCTTAAGTGTTTCTTGCAGAGGTGGTCTGGTGGTAGCGTAGGTTCTTAGGGATTGGATGTCTGGAAAAGATTTCAATTCTCCCTCACTATGAAGCTTAGTTTGACTGGGTAGGTTATCTTGGTTGCAATTGTTTATCTTTTAGAACTTTGAAGATAGGGCTACAGGCTCTCCTAGCCTGAAGGTTTCTGTGGATAAATCTGCTGCTATTCTAATTGGTTTTCCCTGGTAGGTAGTCTGCCCTTTTTCTCTTGCTGCCTTTAGGATTTTTTCTTTTATAGCTACTTTGTTTAGGCGAATTATTATGTGTCTGGGAGTTGGTCTTCTCATTTGTTGTCTTGCAGGGACTCTGAATCTCTCGTGTTTGAATTTTTTCATCCTTGATGAGGTGAGGAAAGTTTTCTTGAATGATTTCATGAAATGTTTGTTCCAGGATGGCTTCTGTTTCCCTCTCTGCCTCAGGAAGCCAAATTACTCTTAGGTTTGTTCTCTTGAAGTGATCATTCATCTCTTGCAGGTTTGTTCTGTCTTTTTGAGCTTCTTTTCTATGCTTTTGACAGTTTGGGTTAGTTCTGTGTTTTGGTCTTCAAGCTCTGAGATTCTTTCTTCTGCTTGGCTAATTCTGCTTTCCATGCTTATTAGTCTGTTATTCATTTCCATCACAGTATTCTTTACTGCTGTCATTTCTGAAATCAGCTCCTTCCTATTTTCCTCTTGTCTCACCTCAATTTTTTTAATTCTCTCCATTAATGTCTTGATGTCTGGGTTTGTTGCATGTAACCAGTCATTCTGGGGGCTCTTCATTGTTTGTGTTCCAGAATCTGTTTTCTTAGTGTCTGATCTCCCAGGGATCTGTGTGAGACATATATTCTTCTTTTGGTTTTTCTTCATTTGTGTGGTTTTCCTCCCTCTCTACTTTTTCCTTCCCTCCACTTTGCTGTCTTCTTTAATTCTGTTATTCAGGGGTAAAGGAATTGGTTTTACTTCTGTTTGTTCAATCTTCTATTCTTTATGTATGCCCTCTTACTTTGTTCAAATCTGGAGTTGCACTGTAGGTTGTTGGTGGTCCTTTTTGCAGTTTTCAGATTTACTTAAGGGGGGAGCTGTGATTCAAAATCTATCTTCAGGTCCTGGTGTTCACTGACAGGTGTGTGAATAATCTAGAACCCACTTCCCACTGCCTTGGAATCTGTCCGTGCAGTGGGGATGTAGGTTTACTCCCTGAAATAAAATGTGGTTAGCAGAGGGGAGAGAATGGAGAAGACAGTGGGTTGAAGAGGGGGGTGGAGAGATAGAGGAGTAGGGGGGAAACAAACGAGTGTACCAACAAATAGAGAGAGGCCTATACTGAAACAGATAAAAGCAATAGACCACAGCTACAGATGAACCAACTGTCATACAAACAAAAATAAAACATATAGTGATGTTAACATACCAGCTATCCAACCACCTTATTAGTGTGCTGTTCCTCTATTCAAAGGTATGGCTTACAGAGAGAAGAAAAGGAAGAGGAAAAAAGAAAAAAAGGAACAATACAGTAGGAATAGAATTAAGTCATTAAACTAACAGAATCAATGAAGCACACTCTGAGACATTTTGTTCAAATCTAATGTCCTTTCAGATCTAATTTCTTGTTTTCTTTTCAAACTGGTAAATTAGTTTGCAGTTAGGGTCAGTTGCCCCTGGTCTGCTGTGAAGGACAGTTCAGATCACCCTCTGTTCACCACTCTGGCCTATGTCCTTTTCAAGCTTGTTTCTCCCGTTTCGGTGTTGTTACCTTGAATCGCCAGCAGGTGGTGCTATCTCAGCTGCTCGCCCCAGAGGGCGTGGGACCGGACAGGGACTGCAGAGGCTGAAGATGGCAAGATGGCTACCTGCCTCAGGGCAGACAGCAGGAGATTTTTGGCTGGGCAGGACGTCTTGGTCGCAGGAGAGGTGGCAGCGATCCCAGCAGATCTTCCCTGAAGGGGCTTCAAGGACTGAAGTTGTGGATCACCTCCGGCCTGGGTGGTGCGATGTGTACCAGCGACGGTGGCGGTGGTGGTGGCTGTGGCGGCTGCGGCAGCGGCGTCTGCGCTGCAGTGGCTGTCCAGACTGCTGCGATGCCCCAGCGGTGGCAACGGCCGAGCTCCGTATGAAGAGCAGTCTGCGATGTTGGGGTCCGCAGCCCCTGAGGTGAGAGCCAGAGACCCACTGCAGTTCTCCTTTGCAGAGGTTTTCACAGACTGGGTTGCCCCGTTGCCATCTTGCCGGAAGTCCTGGAAATTTATTTTATCAAATGTTTTCTCCCTGTCCAGTTAAGTCTTTATATGATTTCCTTTATTTATCTGGATTTAGTTTGGAGTATGTGCATCTTTACTTATGAAGGAGATGAGTGTGTAATTTCACTTTTGTTGGAAAATTTTCAGTTTTCCAGAAGTCTTGGTGCAGACAGGAATATTGCTTCCTTGAATATCTGGCACCGTTTTTTTAATGTCATCATATGGTGCTAGAGTTCCTTTGTGGGAATATTTTTGGCAGTTAATTCTATTTCTTTAATGGTTAGATAATTTTTCAAATTACCTATTTTTTCTTGAATCCTTCTTGTTTTAATTTTTGCCCACTGTAGTTAAAGTAGAAAATTGCTGGCCTAAGGTTATTAATGATATATTTTTAATATCTGTGTAATAGCTGTATGATCAAGCCCCAAGACATTCCAACAGGAAAAATTTAAGGAGGTGAGGATGAACCAAGGAAAGGAGACTCGGGAAAAGTAAGAAAAGTAGACAAACAAGCAAGCATGGTAGCCTGGAATTGCCTACGTTTCAAATTGTCAGTTTTTCCTTAATAAATACTTAAAGAATTAACAAGTCTACACTCTTACACTTTGGTCACAGACTTGTTCATGAACCATTAGAAGAGGATCAAGACACTGAGAAGACAGCACATAAGAATGAGGTGGGAATCAGAGGTGAGGTGGGGAATGACACAGAATTGATAACTCTTAACACTTACATGTCCTTAGCATGTCCCCAACAAGACTTACTCTGTATAAAAGACAGCAGCACTAAGCAACTATCATCACAGGAAAGAGCATATGACAGAACAGATGGAGTAAAATTGTAAGCACATCAACATGCAATAATGGAGATAGGAGTTGAACATATTGAAGAAACATTCTAAATGCTGTCATAATAGAAAGATTTAACTCTGTTCAGTGTTTGAGACATCACTATTCCTGTAGCTAATTACAGGGTATCCAGTGAAGCAACAGCTACTCAGACCATATACAAGATCCCAGGCTGCTTCCATCTGTTAATTTTGAGTTTAAGTTACTACCTGTAACCAGTCACAGCTACACATTTGTTGATTTAACTAATATGTCTCAGCTGTATGTAGTTGTTAATGTTCACAATAAATATATAAATATACAAAATACTTAATATTTTAATAATGTCAAAAGATTATAACATAGTTTACATACTGTATATATGGCTAAATGTATATAATTGATTAGTTATACATTTTGTTCCAAGTGTTAACACTTATGTATCATTAAGTCACTATTTACTCTGAGTTTTAGAATCAAATTGTTAGGCTACAAAAGTTTTTCCTTTGGCGCTTTGCCAGGAATTTTATTAAAATATATAAATTGACTTTAAAACATTGGAGTTTGTTCACCTCATCCAGGAAAATGCTCTTTTTTTTTTTAGGTATTTAAGTCATCTTTTATGGCTACTTGTAAACTTTTAAAAATGTTATTTTGCTGTTCATGTACTTTTCTAACAGTTTATCCTGAAGTTTTTTCAGTTTTAATTGCTATTGTGAATGAGGTCTCATATGTTCTAGTTAGTTAGGTGTGGTTCACCATGAGGGTATCAATTTTTACATATTTGTCATATATGCAATATTTTATTGGACTTTCTCTAATCATATTCAGTGTTGGAGTCTCTTTTCCCAGGTCAGTAGCATTAATATGGCTGCATTGTGATGGGACTGAGAGTTAGATTAGAAGACTGAAACATCTGTCAGGATTTTAGAACCTCTGGGAATGCCTGAAGTGAATTCACCCATGGAAAGTCAAGAATGTGAAAAAGCTGGTATTTTGGACTCTCCGATAAATACTATTCGATTTTGTTCTTGACACATCTGGGTGGCAGAGGTCAGTTAAGCACAGCCACTGATGAACTGAAAATTTTTTGTGGTAGTCTTTTGCTGCCCTTTCTATTTATAGAAGGTGTATTATTCTTGAACTTTTGTTAATATGATTTTTATTTTTTTCTAATTTGTTTACATTAATTCTTTGAAATCCTGGTTTGGTTTTGTTTTATTTCCTACCCTTAAAACCTAAATCCTCAGCATTTCCTTGGCACAAAAGTTTAATTGTGTGCTATGAACAATAAAATATAGTAGTATATATTTTTGCCACCTAAATTGCATAAAAAATTAAAAGTCAATGTTGAATCCAAATCTTCACATTTGCGATTACTGTAACAGAAATGATTAGAAATAAGAAACAGAAATATTAGTTTTAAGCAGGATAAGTATTAATGTGTATTACTATATACATGATTGCTTGTGATTGCAGTGCTCTGTATCAAGGTAAAGACTTAGAAAACTTAGTTGTCAATATAAAATTTATGTGTTATGAAATAAAAGCGTTATTTTTTTGACATATAATCCCTGGGGGAGATCAATTAGACAAATCACCAAGGTTTGTGTAATTCCAATTTTCAGAGTATGCATTATTAGCAAAGTTTCTTCTGTGAACATCTATACACACACATACACTCTGTTTACAGACACTTTCATAGCCTGCTTAGAGTGCTCAGGCCTGGGGTGACCTTCTGTAAAAGTTCTAGATTGAATTTTAATGACAGGTCACATGTCAATGGCTTCGTACAAGATCCAAGAGGCTTGCATATGTGTCTGTGCTCAGTGGGTGTCAGTGTTTCAGCATGCATTCTGCCTCTTGCATCTCCAGACCACTCCTGGTCTTCGTAGAATGGGGTGGTTATTTCCCACAAGGTCCATTTTCTCAGTTTCTCAGTAGTATCAATGGTATTGGATTCCCTGCAATCTATTACATGCAAGATAATTGGCGTAGGCCAATCATAATCTCAATCTAAGCTTCTTTATGTGTTTAGTTTAGGAACACGCACACACACACGCACACGACACACACACATATTCAGATTATTACGTGAAATTTAGCTTCTTATGTCCTCTCAAAATCATACTTTTCCATTTTACCTACTTTCTCAATTCTTTCTGATGGTTCTCCTAGTACCCTTGACTTTAAGAATTATTAACAACTGCTCTAGTGGCTCCATTAGGGCTTGATGCTGCACCTGTGAAGTTCGTTACTTTATTGCATATGTAGTCTTTGTACTAAACCAAAGCTATCTTATAGATACATATATGTAAAATGTGTAACTTTGAATGTTAGAGTAGTTTCATTTAAAACAAATAAAAGAAACACAGAATTTAATAATATCTATTATTTAACCCAATATACACAAAATATAATTATTTTGTGTGTGCAATCATAAAATAATGAGTTTTTTTATTACTGTTTACATATCAAAACTTTGAGATGTGTGTATTTCACATTGCAGAACATCTCAATTTGGACTATCCACATTTCAAGTTCTTAATAGCTAGCTGTTCCAGGTAGCTGCAATATGGGAGAGCACAGGTTGATATTATTTTATTAGCAACAGTTACATGATATGGAAAAAGCCACTACAGTACCTGTGTGCATGAATGGAAGATTTGTGGTGCTTTCAACCATGGATCATGCAGCAGCAGGAAGAGAATGCAGGTTTAGAACATGGTGGGAAACACCTTTCCATTCTATACCTTTAAAACTCTGTGTAGAGGAAGCAACTGATTCACTCAATTTAAATACTGGTTTATGTCGCTAAAACAGGATACATGGTTCTTAATTCTGCAAAATGGTAGCAAGGTCCCCTTTTTTTGCAACCCAAAGCAGTTGAATGATTTATATATTTTGTCAATAGCCAAAAAATTGTCTATTTGAAGAATCAAACAAACTGTGAGATTGCTATTAGCTAAATGATTTTCTTCAGCATAGATATATATGTATGGACACATATGCAGTTGTAATGGCCAACTCTTGTTTGGTATATTAATTGTCATTCTCATATTAGTGTAATAGTAGATCTTCAAGTAGATAGCCCTTGATTATGTTCTAGGTACACTGTGGTCTAAGACAGAGGATAAATTTAGTTTTCAGATGAACTGGTTTTACTTTCATGTCTTATTTTGTTTAAGTACACAATGACATTTAAATACATTGTTTGTGTGTTTAAGTTTACATCAGCATTTAAATATTAGTAATCAATAATTTTAACTTTTTTTTTGAGTTGGAGTCTCACTCCATCGCCCAGGCTGGAGGGCAGCGGCACGCTCATGGCCACCCCAGCGTTGATCTGCTGGGCTCTGGTGATCCTTCTGCCTCAGCCTTCCAAGTAGCCAGAACTACAGGTGTGTGCTACCATGCCTGGCTAATTTTTGATTTATGGTAGAGGTGAGGTCTCGCCAAGTTGCCTGGGCTGGTCTTGAACGCGGGGGCTCAGGCAATCCACTCTCTTTGGCCTCTCAAAGTGCTGGGATTATAGGCTAAGCCACCAAGCCCGGTCTCTAACTTTTCTTGGGGGAAAAGAAAGGCAGCTCTTCTACTCTTGGACTCCACATTCACAGGAGCCCACTTTAGAAGGGCATGTGCCCTGGTATCTGCCCTAAATCCTCAAATAATGTTGTTGCATTTATACTTGCCTCCTCCACTAATTTTAGCTTCCTGTCTGGTTCCTGAAGGTAGGTAGAACTCTCATTTGCATATTAGCCATTCATTCTTAAAGACTGTTCATATAGTTAATCAGAAGTAACATACAGATTGAAATGAGTCCTTTTTGTCAATTCTACAGCTACCACAGAAAGTTTGGTCTTTAAGTAAATCAATTTTTTTTCCTCTATCTTCTTCTATTTTCCAAGTAATAATGCAATTTCAGGAGTCACTGTTATGCTAATGTCTTCTTTATATCCCTACATTTTTCACACTTGTGGGGAAGGCCACAGTTAAAACCTGCCTTGTTGAAGAATGAAGATTAAAATTTCGGGGTTGATTTTGATTCAGAAAGATTATAGTTGTTAGTCTTTGTATAGAGTTGTGCAATGTATAAAGCATGCTCAGTTGTATATCTTTCTTATTTTAAAAAATAATGTAATGAATGATGTACTATACTGTTAAGCTCAAACAGGTCAGAAGAGTCAGACAGACAGGTGAATGTATCTAGGTAACCAGCTTCTCTGATGCTGACTCCAGATTTCCCCACAACAACTTGACTCCATGTTTCTCTCACCACCACGAGGCCCTTCTATGGGCCTTTTAAGGAGATGTAAAGCCAGATTTTCTCACTGTCTCCCCGGGTTTATGATTTAACCACTCTGCAAAGTTTAGCGAGAATTGAGGGAACTGGATTTTACATAGAGGACAAATATCCCCTGAAAAGATTACTGGCTCTAAGGTTTTCAGGTTACCATAGATGAGTAAATAAGTTCTTAAGCAAAAAGAGCTTGCATTGTAAGACATCTTTTGTGAGGAAGCATTAACTTGTAGAAGGGACCTAATAGTTACTTTGTACTAACTTCTCGCATATTCACAACATTTCGTTTGTGATATTGTTGATTCATTTAAGAAGTGTTATTATCAGGAAGTCCTATGAGGTAGAACTCAATGCCAAGAGTTTAAAAATGAGAAAACTAAAGCTCCTTATGGTTAATGTACCCACGATTAACCTCCTAAGTTAAATGGTCATGTGAGGATTTGACCCCAGGACTCCTTAGGTTGGAAGTCACAAACTCTTTCTGCCCCATCACAATTGTTAAAGATGCTGGTCAGCAGTTGTTGGCTTACTATTTTTCTATTTCTCCAGACTTCTTCTTTATTATTCCAATGCACTCTGCTCTACCTCCATGAGACTTCTCTGATTAAAGACACCCACATTGCAAGATCAGAATCTGTCAGGCAGCCACAGATTGATTTTCTTGCTGCTAGAGCAGAAAAATACATTTTCTATCTCCCATATAGATTTTGCAGTAGAGTTGTGCAGGTAATAAATTATTGGCACATTCAAATTATAGGTGATGCACAGACGCTAGATGTGTTGTATATGGTCTTAAAAAATGCAAATTAAAAATATGTTTGCTTTATCCTTCATCTCCACTGTTTAATCACCCAATTCATTACAATCCTCTGACAGAAAACCACAGGAACAATAAGAAAAGATAATGGAAGGTTTGGAAATTTTTGTAAACTTTAACATGCACTCTGTGCAAAGGACATGGAGAAGACAAGCCTATGTTCAGAGCAGTATCTTCACAAACTTAGTAGGACACATGGGGTTAAAGATTTGACAGGTTCAATTGTCCACAGCTAGACTGTAGCTTAGAGTTCTCTGGCACTGGGTAGCAAGGAAAAAACAGAGCTGGATATTTATGAGACAATATTTAAAAGAAAGTGTCCAGTGCAGTGCCAGCACCCATGGAGAAATCATCTTTTCCTCTCCTTGTGTTTCTGTGTGGACCCTTAATTAGGACCCTTCACAAACATTTCTGTCCTCTTTGGATATTCTGGTGGGCTTTTGTTATCACTTTCATCTTCTCAGGAAAGTGCTCAGAAGGAAGTATCTGTCATTTGCCTCAACCTCTTCCTCTTACAAGGGTGAAAGAGAGACTGCACATAGAATGGGGCTGTGGTAAGAGTTCCTTTTAAGTCCAGCCTCCTCTCCTGTTTACTTTCTCTCCAACCTGCCTGGCTATGAGCAACGTGACTCTGGAGAACAATTCTCTGGTTTTCTCCAGTCTTTTGGATAGACGCCAAGGCAGTCATGATCCCCAGGGATGCTGGTTGGACTACTGTCTACTGTTTATATTCTACTAATACCTCACTAACTGTAAATACTGGTCTCATGATCTGCTTTAGAGAAGAGGGAAGTATCTATTTTGACCTTATCCTAAATCTTATTTTCCAGAACAGCTTTATCATTGATAGCGCTGACATTTTTATTCCTGTCTGAGGGTAGTTCGTGTCTCTGATTCTAAACATAAAGGAAGATAAATCATTTCAAGTGTAGTGATCCATTGTCTTGTTGATGTTAGATGAGGAAAAGCAGTATACAACAGAGGAAGGACAAGCCTCTCAGAAGTCACCATGGTCCAAAAACCAGGTTTGCCAGGGCAACTACAGCTTATCAGGACCTTGGAAATGGAACTCATGAAGAGAATTACGAAAGACTGGTGCTTTGTAGTTTGAATGTATTAACAGGCAGTTAAGGGAGTGTTTCCCTATATCCCACCCTCTGGGACATGTATTCTTCTTCTGTGGGATTATCCAAATGGCATTGCAACTGGAAACAAAGATGTCTTGACTGGAGGCAAAGACAGTACACAGGATGGATCCTAATGACCCACGTTAGCAATTTTGGTAGTCTACCGTAGACTCACCATGGACATGAATTGTTTCCTAAAGACAAACTGAAAAGATGTTGCTGAAGAAAGACCTGTATCCAAAGCCTATGCCAACGACTCCTCTCCTACAACTTCATTATCTCTCCAGGCACAAAGGTTAAGAGTATGAGCTCTATGAAAAGACAAGACCTGGGTTTGAATCCTGGATGTGCCATTTGCTAGTTGCACAAACCTTGGCCATGAACCTCACGTGAAACCCATTTTGCTCATCTGAAAAATGGGGATAATAATTACACCCACCTAATAGGAGGGGTATGAGGGTCAAATGAGCCTTATGCATGTCAATTCCAGTGTCTGCCCCCCATAGTAAATGAGCAGTAATTATAAACCACTGGGTCTCAAGCAGCAAAGCTTTCAGAAGTAGCCCCAACAAAAGCTTCAGTGCAAAGACTTTGTTTGAAGAAAGACTCTGCAGGGCAAACACGAACCTCCCCTTTCAAGGCAGGAATCATAGTTCTAACTACTTTCAAAGAAGAGAGGCAAACCTTCTGTCCTTAAATAGAAACCATGACTTTGCCTTTTATTTCTTTGTAACTGATGGACTCTATTTTGTGTTGCTGCCGATAAATGTGGTCAAGAGAACAAATTTGAGGGTCAGACAGACCAAGGATACAAGTTCCACCTTCCCTACTTAATAATCCAAAGATTAGGAATCTTCAAGATTAGGGAAGATAATTATAACTATTCCACAAGATTCCATAATAAATAAATATAAATTCCCTAGCAATAACTACCCAGTAAGTAGTTGGCCCTCACTAACAACCAGTCGACACACTGCCTGCAACAACCACCATGGATAGCATAATCATACCGTGGTAAACCCCAGTTTCATCTGCCAGTCACCTTTTTATACTCCCATTCTTCAATTCTTCTTTCCTTTCATCTTTCTGTGCTCTCATCCTCTGTTCTCTCATCCTCCCAACCTTCTCATATTCTATCCGTCCATCCATCCATCGTCCATCCATTCCTCCATCCTCCTATCTCTCCATCCTTCCATCTATCTATTTGTTCATGCTTTCAATCTTTTATGCTTCCATCTAGGCCTTCTCAGCCTTTTGACTGACTTCAAATTCGGGATTCACACTAAGATTTTGAAGTACACATGTCCTCAAGGTGACTTGGGGGACATTGGGAGAGCTGGGTGCCTGGGGAAGGTAATGTGCTCGTTCGTTTAGAATCAGAGCAGCTTCTAATTGGAATGATGAAAACATGGTTTGGAACTTAGAGGACTAGATTATCCCCCAACTGCCTTGGGCCTGTGCTCCACCATGAAATCTTGGGATGTACAATGGTCACTACCCGTGCTGATTTGCTATTGTCCTTGCCATTCTTGTTGTAAATATTTAATTATTCTGTCTAAGATCTGGACTCTTCTTCAGGAGGCTGAAACGGATTCTTCTAGTTTAATAAAACTCTTGATGTAATTTTTTTCTTGACTGGCTATTCAGAGCCACAGCAAGGAAATCAGTGGCATGAAACAAAATGGAATTTCCTCCATTGAATGAATTGGTCAGTTCAAAGACAAGGTTGTTTGTTGTGCTGGCGTCTGTGTATAGCCATAATTTCCTGACGGTGGTAGATTTATGTGTTTATTCATAGAGTCACTCATCATGGGAATACAAGTCACTTATAAAAGCTTAATTCAAAGTTTATATGTTACTTCTAAGGGAGTTTTATATTTACTTAACATGACAGGACTTTAGTTATTTTTATAGACCATTACATTATTCTTACTTTTGTCTTGTATAGTTTTCAAAATACCTTCTATAAGACAAATATCTGTTTACTCTCAAAATGACTTTTGGCATAGGAATCTCTGTCACAAGAAAAAATGGAGACTCAGGGACTTACATGAAGTGCCATGGTCCACGTGTTACAAAGCTTAGGCCTGAACCTAGTACTTAGAAGGGAACAGAAAGGGAGAAGACTGAGGAAGGGAGATATTTAGGGCAGCCATTGAAGGTTGAAACTGTACTATAGCTCCAGATATGTCACCTTCAAGACACCCAGCTAGTCTGTATGTCTTAGAACACTAAACTACAGTGATGATTATTTTTAGCTGTCAAGTTGATGGGGCCACAGGATGCCCAGGTATTTGGTTAAGCAATTTTTCTGGGTATATCTGTGAGGATGTTTCAGTATAAGCAACATTTGAGTTAGCAGACTGAATAAAGCAGATTGTTTTCCCCAATATGGGCAGGTGTCATTTAATCCATTGAAGGATTTATCAGAATAAAATACCAGAAAAGAATTATCTCTCTCTGCCTGGCTCTGTCTGCAAGGTCACTGGACTTTTCCTACCTTCAGACTTGGACTTGGATTGGAACTCCATCAGCATTTTTGGTTTTCATCTCTTTTAACTCAGACTAGAACTACATCATAGGTTTTCCTGGGTCTCTATTTTGCTGACTGCAGACCTTGAACTTCAGACTTTGCAGCCTTCATAATTGTGTTAACTGATTCCTTACAGTAAATCAACCTCTCTTTCTCTCTCTCTCCATACATATGTATATATGTGTGTGTATGCATATGTATATATAGGTGTGTGTGTGTGTATATATTTATATACATATATGTATATATCTATAAATATGTACACATAAGCATCTCTTGGTATCCTTAAGGGATTGATTGCAGGATCCCATTGGATATTAAAATTCATTCAAGTTCATTATATAAAAAGGTTTAATATTTATATGCAACCTATGCGAATACTCTTATATGCTTTAAATAATCTCTAGATTACTTACAGTACACAATACAATGTAAATGCTATGTAAATTGTTGTCTTGTAATTTTTTTAGTGCATAATGACAAGACAAAAACTCTGGCACATGTTCAGTACAGATACAACCATTCATTTTTTTCCTCCAAATGTTTGTGGACAGTAGAACCCATAGATGCAGAACCCACAGATACGGAGGGCCAAATATACATATGCGTGTATACACTCGTATTGTTCTGTTTTTCTGGAGAACAAAGACTAATACACTTATTACTCTACTTTCTACTATAATCCTTCTTTATCTTTCACATACCAGTTGTTTGGCCTTAAAGCATACCATATAACAGTAAAAATTAAAATGTGCATGGATTTTTAAAAAAAATTTCCATCATGTTTTGAAGTGTTTTTTTCATATCTAATTCTCTTAAAATCCCTTGTAACAGGGCATTTATTATTGCCCTAATTTACTGAGGGGGAAACTCATGACTAAAAGAAATGAACTGAAGTGCTGTAGGTCTCATCTGGAGAGGGTTAGAGCTGGCTTGTGGCTAAGTAGGGCAGAGGCCTGTCCTTACCCAACACAGACCCGGCTCTTAGAACAAGCCCTCAGACTATGGCAGTGAATAAAAATGTGCCTGACAGGATGATTCTGTAGTCTCTGGATCTTTTCTCTATCAAATTCTGTGATGTTGCTGATTTTAAAAGACCATTCTAAATTTAATAATTTGAAATGTACTATTAAAGAGCAGTCTTTTCAGATGCATTGCTTTAGAATGAACTGCATTTTAAAACGTGCCTTTTTATTACATCTGTTTTCTACTTATTCCTCACTATTTATTCATGATATGTTGGCAAAGGACTACATCTTAGTAATTTATATTTTCAGACAAAGGCTGGAGATTGCCTTTAACAAATTAAACATTATACAAATGTATGCAGGCAGCCACTGTTTGAATGAATTTTGAGAACAAGAGCACCTACTTATTATTTTTTTCTTTCTAGATTCCTGTATAAGACTTTAAATTGTTTCAGATCCAGAAATCACAAAGTGCATTACTTATGTATTTTTTGTGTGTTTGCATGCACAAAATTTGGATGGAGATACACACACACACACATACACACACACACACACACACATATTTTAAGGAAGTATACTAGAGTAAGCCTCAGAAATCAACAGAAAATTACCCTACTGCTGCAGCCTCCTGCCTGTTCTCCCTCTTACCCCCACAGAGAGAAACATTATCATACATTTTAGCTTAATTGTCACCATTTTCTTTGTTCTCCTTCTTCCACCAGCAATATATGTACTTCTAAGCAATCTATTGTCTGGTTTTAGCAGGTTTGGGACTTTATCCAAGGGAATCATACTGTGCACATTATTCTGTAACTTAGTTTTTAATTCAATCTGTTTTGAAGATTCTTTTCCACGTGTGTCATATACACAATTTGCCCTAGAAATGAACAATTTAAAAATTGATTAGTAGTGGAATTGCCCACTTCCAACTAAATGGACGATCCATATTGCCTGGAAAATTACCAAAGGGGATAAAAGCTGCAATTATACCTGGTTGGATAACAGCCTTGGAAGAGTACTGAGGTCATGGGCAATCTTGGCTTCTGTGAGATGAAACCCTTCAATCCTGTGAGTTGAAACCCTTCATGCAATGGCTTCAGTCTTTTGAAGTCCCACATCAGCCATCTGTGCTGTACATAGCCCATTACTGCTCTCCACACCAGTTAAATGGAAATAGACACTTGTGCCAGAAAAACTGAACCAACAGGGCGTGTGTGTGTATGTGTGTGTGTGTGTGTGTGTGTGTGTGTGTGTGTGTGTGTGTGTGTCTACTCAAAAATAAAACCTGATTGCAGAACTTCTAAGACTCCTGAAATGGTTAAACTCTCATAATCGGACACTCCTTAGATCTCAGAGTATCCACGGGGAAGGCCAAATGACTATTTGAGATCTTTCATTTCCTCATAGTTTTAAAACATTGGAATCTGTGGGTCACTAGACGTGTATTCCCACCATGACCCTACACA
>NW_006993613.1:91421-103114 GCF_000164805.1 Carlito syrichta
GTGTGTGTGTGTGTGTGTGTGTGTGTGTGTGTGTGTGTGTGTGTGTGTGTGTTTAATATAAGCATTTGAATCATGTGATTCTGCTGGCTGGCAATTCCAAATTTTCAGTGCAGCCTAGCAGTCTGGAGACTCGGGAAGGCTAATCTGATCACGCAGATGAAGTCCCAGTCCTGGGGTCTGCATCTGAAGATGCCCTCTTGCTCAAAGGAAGTCTGCCTTTTATTCTCTTCAGGCCTTCAGCTGAGTGCTTGAGAGTCATTCACATTATGGAGGACAATCTAATTACTCGGTGTCCACCAATTTGAATGTTAACTTCATCCCAAATCACCCTCCAAACTGACACAAAAAAATTAACCATCAAAATATAGAATAGCAGAAATTCAAATTTCTGAAATGTCTACTTGAGATTTCTATTTCTGCCAACATGCTGTTCTAGGAATGTAGATCACATCTGTGATGCTTTGCTAAAGAGTCCACTATATCTTTGTGTTCCCTTATTGATATTTTGTGAGCTATCTCAATGCCTGATGTGCACCATGCTTTTACTATTTATCTTTCTCTTCTGCTAGACTAAATAATTTAAGGGCATACAATGGGTCTTATTCATGTATGCTCCTCTGGGGATTCACACTGTGCATGGTACAAAACAAGTGCTTTCTGAATGCAAATCAACATAGTCTTGATAAATCACATCATGTTTATATAAAAGTATGGTGATATTGAGTAGAAATAAGTCTCTTTGCTAGAACATTGTGAAAGAAAAGGCTAATTTTTTTTTAGCTTTTCCTTTCTTGCAGTAAGATCTTGACTCTAAGTGTCTGAAATGATACATTCATTCAAAATTTATCTGTGAATATGAGGGTTAGACTGGAGGGTTCTCTAAAGTGTGTCTTTATAAAAAGGGCAAAAGGATTTTCACACTTGACTGAAATCAAATAGAACTCTTTGTGCTTTGCCTGCCAGTGAGCTTAGGCGGAGCTCCAGACCACTACACGTGCTCCATGGTGACAGTTTTGTCCAGTTCCAGCCCCTCCTTACTATGGAATTCCACAAGACTATGGAATTTCACCGTCATTACATGGTGGCAAAAAGGTGGAATTTATCTTTGGTTCCCTTTTTCCTGGATTCTGCTCACCCACCCTCAACTAGGACTTAACTCATCCTGGTTAAGGATCTTTACAACCAACTGCTGAAAGAATGCGGAGTGTGTGTGTACATTTTAAGCAGTGTGCCTTTGGTCATGGTTAGTTCCAAAGGGTAAATCATCCCCTCTGTTGCAGTTTTCACAGTCCAATCACACTCCTCAAAATTGATTCTGAGCATATCGAGGCCTCTACCAGCCCGTCCTAGACGTGGATTTGGTCTCGATACTCTCTGTCTGACTTCAGCATTCTGTGTCGGCAGCAGTCTCTGATTCATATAGATTTTTCTACATTAGCCATGAGAATTATAAGAACATTTTAAAACGCCTTGTATGTGGAGACCATTGATATGTGGACATACACAACTGTTTGTGTGATCTAATTTAATCCTAGGAGGTAGGATATTTTATCCTTATTATGGAGAGGGGAAAAGTAAGTTGAGAATAACTCACACACATAACATAAATGGCTGCACCACAATTAAAACCCAGATCCTCCATTTTCCTTCAATATATCCCCAAGAAAGCTTAAAACATATGCCTACACACAAGCTCATACACATGTTTATAGAAGCATCGTTCATAATAGCCAAATATAAAAACACTCCAAATATCCATCAGCAGATGAATAGATAAAATGTCGTTTACTCCTTCAATGGAATATTGCTCAGCAACCAAAGGGAATGGATGGACCTTTGAAAAATTTTGATAAGTAAAAAAAGCAAAACACACAAGTCCACATCCTGTATGACTCTACCTTTACAAAGGAGCTGTAAGAAGCAAGTGCATAATCACAGGACACAGCTTAGTGGTTACAGGGACTAGACAGAGGGAAGAATGGGGAGTGACTGCTAAGGAGTATGGGATTTCTTTTTGAACTAATGAAAATGTTGGCTTGCGATGGCTTAACAGCCAAGTGAATGTATTAAAAGCCACTGAATTGTACAGCATTAAAAAGAACAGATCCGCTGGGCTCAGTGGCTCAGCCTGTAATCCCGCACCTTTGGGAGGCTGAGGTGAGTGAATTGCCTGAGCCCGCGGGCTCGAGACCCACCTGGGCAACTTGGCGAGACCTCATCTCTACAATAAATTAAAAAATTAGCCGGGCGTGGTAGCGCACACCTGTAGTTCCAGCTACTTGGAAGACTGAGGCGGAAGAATTGCCGGAGCCCAGCAGGTCGAGTTTGCAGTGGCTGGGAGCGGCCACTTCACTCCAGTCTGGGCAACTGAGTGAGACTCCAACTCAAACAAACAAACAAACAAACAAACAAACAAACAAAAGAACAGATCCTCCTTCAAAGGCTGTGCTGTTCCCTCTTCATTTCTAGCCCAGAGGCACATAAGGATCAGTAGTCCTGGGTTCCAGAAGATGCTGTTTTATTCCCCCATTTAGGGACACTGCCCTGGTGTGTGTCTGCTCATTTGGTCCCTCGAGGCAAGAGAGTAAGACAGTAATGAACAGACTTCTTAGAATGACACTCCTGACACTTTTCATTCCTTGTCATTCTGAACTCTACCACTGCTCATTACCAAGCACACCCTGCATACCTATAGCCATGGATGAGGACCTAGTGCTAAGGCCTAGATTGGGAAGACCTGTATCATTGTCCTTCTCCAATATCTCCAGCATTAGGCACACCATGCAATGACCCCCAACAAGAAACCCTTAAACTCTCTCATTTTGGATGCAGGCCAGGCCCAATGGGCTAGGGACTATCCACCTCCATGTTTGGGAGTAGCTCTCAGACAAAAGGCTGACCACATATCTCTCTATTATGTCAGCCTAGCACTGATCAGGAGACAAAAAGCACATTGTGATTCGAACAGTGGACGTTCTATTATTAAAATATGACCAAAGAGAAACTATGAGAGACAGGGACACTCTACAAAGCACTCTAGGGCAGAGGGAGAGTAAGGAGGATGAACATTTAAAGAAAGTCCCTTCCCCTAATTAGGACTCTAATCTCACTAGAGAAGGTGCAGCTTCATCCCGCTGGATGGCAGTTCTCATCAGTTCCCTCAGCCAGAGTTGATCCACAATCAGTGAGCAAGCAAGAAGCAACTTCTTGGAGCACAAGTCAGGTCAGGTGTGTCATATGCAGAGGACATTGGGACTCCCTAGTGGGCAGGAGACCTAGTGGGCTGTGTGCATGTTGATGAGGGCACAGAAAGGTGATCACCTGGCTGGGCTGGAGCTACAGGTTTGTTGGAGGACCACACATTTCAATACATGTGGTCGAAGCAGAGCCCCATGGATGTCCTCACACCCACACCACTGAGCCCATATGGCACTCCCTGCAGGAGGAGAGTGCCCTCCTGCTGCATTGCTCCTTGTAGAACTCTACTGAAAAATCTTGGTGTCTGTTATGCTCAGTGCTAAGGAGAAAAGCATAAAGGAATTCTGTTCATTGTTGCAGTTGCGGGTATTGAAGGGTGAATTTTGGCTTGAGATAAAGTAGGATACATCATTGGTTGGGGTGACTCTGGATTTGCAATTTAATATATTTGCAATATATTAAATCTTAGTTATTAATAGATCAAATCTGTGTCTTTTATGAGCTTCCTTCTGTTTATTTTTCTCTTTCACATTTTCTTACATTTGCTTCCTGGGATTCCTTTTACTTACATGCCCATTCTTGTCTCTTCATTTGCTTCTGAAGAAACTCACCTCAGCAAACAAAACAAGCAGATAGGTCAAGGATGGGTAACATGTTACAGGTTTTTACTATGACTGGTGTATGAGGTATAAAGGAAGTAAAAAGACATATTGGGTCAAAGAATCAAGAGCCACATATTAATTGGATAAGTGAAAAATAATACGAGCTTTGAGTAGGTCATTTGAAACACATAGAAACTAATTCAAAGGGCGACTGAGAAGATTAAGTGAAATCATGAATGAAGGGAGATTAGCATGCTCACAGACAACCTTACCTTTAATAAAACTCCCACTGGTCTAAGCTTATGGGTATGTCTTCAACTGTAAAGAAAAATAATGTAATAATCAATGTTTGTGACTAAAACAGGCAACATTTCTTGGTGAACACAGGTGTGCAAATCAGTATTCTTGGAGAAAAGTGAGAGAAATCTAACTCAAATTAGTTTAGAGAGAGATAGAGAGAGATTTCACAATCTTATTGGCTCACAATACTGTAAATTCTAGGGGTAATGGCTTCAGGCATACCTGGGTCAAGCTGCTTAGAAATGACTTTACTCTATATTGCTTTTCCTTCTTCTTCTTCTTTTTTTTTTTTGATATGGCTTCATTTTAAATTCAGTTTTTTTCTTTGTGCAGCCCAACATATATAGGTTGAGATTTGAAATGTATTTGGCATTAATAAATTTGAATATGATGTGTCTGGACATGAATTTCTTTGGGTTTATCCTGTTCGAGAATGACTCAATTTCTTGAATTTGTGGGTTTATGTCTTTTGCTAAATTTGGGAAGTGTTCAACTATCATTTCTTTTCCTCTCTTTTCTTTTTTCTTCTTTTCTTTTTTTTTTTCCAGCATCACCCTCATTCTTCTTTTCTTCCAGAACCTGAATGGGTTGATTGTTGGATCTTTTGGGCTATTGTTCCATAGGTCCATGAGACTCTGTTAATTATTTTGTATCTATCCCTTTTGTTTTTAGATTGAATTATTTCTATTGACCTACTTTTTCTATTTTCTCTATTGTCTCCTACCACCTAGTGAGCCAATTCTGTGAATTTTTATATTTTTTTAGTATTAACATCTTTAGTTGATTTTTTTCCTTATATTTTCTTTTGTTTAGTGCAACTGTTTAATTTGTTTCATGAGTGTTCATGATTACTTGTTGGGGCATTTGTATGAAAGGTGCTTTAAAGTTCTTGTTAAATAATTCTCACATCAGTGTTATAGTGGTATGGACATCTGTTTCTTACTAGTGCTGAGGTCTTACTTCTTCTTGATATATATTGTGGAATTTAAAATTATTTTCTAGACATTATGTGTGCTTTGTTATCAGATTGGTTCCTGTTTAAGCTTTTGTTTTATCAGGCACTCAGTCCACACAGGTTCAAATATTTCATGAGCTGTGGTTTAAATGTCAAATTGTTGACATATTCAAAGTCTTGCACTGTTATTCTGTGTTCTTGCTAAGGCGCAACCCAATGACAAGTCAGAAGCCTGAACTATTCCACCCTACAGTTCAGTTCCTTAAGCGTTCAATGTGATGATTATGGAATATTCAGGAAGGACTTAATATGCAAACTTAAAGAATGAACTCCTTTCTTCTTGTTCTTCTTTTACTCTTCATTTGAGTGAGAAAGGGGCACTGTCGACTGGATTTTACCTAACATAGGGCAGAGATAGTAGTTAACATCCTGCCCACATAAGTATGGCTACAGCATGGGTGGAGAAAAATAAGGTACTGCCTCTGCTTATTTTTGCTAAATCAAGGTGAGGATAGTTGAGGGGTCTCTACTTGCCCTTAGCTGCCAAGTTAGCAGGAAAGGACAGCACTTCTTGCCTGATATTCACCTGTAATATAGTAGGTATAGCCTAAATGGTTCCATTCTGCAAGGCCAACCTCTTCCAGATCCTCTGACAAAAATGGAGCTTTTTGGAGATTATTTGCTCTGTATGTCTATTGGCAATTCTGACTTGTGGACTGCTCTAAAACCCAGATTGGCTCATACATATGTGTGCACACATGTGTGTGTGTACATGCACACACAAACATATTTACAGACACATATGTATATATACAGACACACATATATATGGGCGAAATTAAATAAATATGAGCAAAGAAAATATTCAAGTGAATTTTCTGCATTTTTTTCTTGAATTCTGAGGTCTCTAGTCAGTTTTCCCTTTATTCTCTGCCTTTTGAGTTTTCACATTGTTGCTATATGTGTTTTGTCCATAGTTTTTAGTTATAATTATCAAGACAGGTAAGATAGAGAATGCTTATTGCATCTTGGTCACATCTGTAAATACCTAATTTTAGTTTTTATACCTAATTCTGCTTTTTATTTCAATGACAGTTATAAAAATCACACATGAGTTAGGCATACTCATACTCAAGTTCCCAACTAAACTATTATTGGACAGGTAGTTCAAATTGCCTGGGATTTGGAATAGTCTTGAGCAAAAGTATTTTCACACTTATTATTGTGAAATAACAGCTATTATAGTAAGTGAATTCCTCCACCAGAATGATGGGTTTCAGAGATTAACCAGAAGAAAAAATGAGGCAATCTCTATTAGTCCATAAACTATTTTTCCAGACTTATCATCTCTTTCTGCTGTCTTCTTTTGACTCAGGGATCATAATATAATATAATAATTACCCTTCAGTACACTCCTTTTTTTTCCTCTTTGTATTTAAAGAGACCTTAGCTAATAACCTCTGCCTATAACCATCACCTTTGACTTCCCTAAATTTATAGAACTACAACAAATTGGAATGAATAAGATTTTCGCAATCAACTTTGTGTTTATGTTAACCAAATGTCTCTCTCCAGAACTGTATTGTCCATAAGAAAATACATTTCACTTGCCTAATAGTTACATGGGACTTGGGAGTATTATATAGTAAACAACAATTACACAGACTATCTCCATCCACATAGCAAACTATAACGGAAAGCTATGATCTAGAACCTTCTTTATTGGGTTGCCAGACAGTAGCTCTCTTACATATAATAGAATATTTTTCAATTTTAAACTTTAATTATTCTATTTCAGCAGTATAAATATTAAATGGATATTTTAGCTGCCATTGCTCAGAGCTGATGTATTTGGATGATCAAGGGCTCTGGGGTCAGAATTATCCAGTTTCAAGTTATGTTTAGTAATAGGTAGATATATGACATGTCAATTTGCTTTATTTTCTGAGTTCTAAGCTTATTATCTGTTAAAATAGAATGAACAAATCTTCAGACATAAAGCTATTGCAAGAATTAATAAGACAAATGTGCAAATACAACTACAGAGTAATATATTAAGCTATCAAAAACTGATTGCTTTCCATTTTGAATCGCATTGAACTTCTCGTTAAAACAAGAAAACCCTATGGTGCATGTTTGCTTGTCTGAATGTTGTATTTAGATATCACTGTTGTTGAAGTATAGCTCCCTCATCCTTTAATTATGCTGTCTCATTTTTTGGACCCAAGTGTTGGGCTTTGCGTGAATGCATATTGAATTCTGCCCTACTAGATCAGGCCTATTGCTTAAACCTTTTGAAGGCTTTCCAGTCCCACACATGAGCAGGAATTTACTCTCTCTCCAAATCTCACATAACTAACAATTTGATGATGGTTTTCTGTTGCTGTGTCCAAAAATCATGATGTACAGTTTCAGCAAAGCCAATGATATAGATAGGACCTGGGTCTTTTTTTGTTTTGTTTTGTTTTAGCTAAGTCTTGTGGACCCCAGCTCAAAGCTTGCTCTTGTTATTTTATATTTTTGTTTACATAAATCCAAACAATAGGAAATCGTCACAGAGATATCTTTTTCTAAAAATAGATGAAGGTTGTGTACCAGTAAACTTAGTGCTAGTTTTAGTTACTATGGAATAATTAAACCTGGAACATGTCTTAATTTCTGAGACCTGTGAACACTTGAACTTACAAGGTGAAAGGAACCTTGCAGATGTGGTTAAATAAAAGATCATGAGATGGGAAGATTATCCTGGGTTATCTGGGCGAGTGAAAAATCCTTAGAAGTAAAATAGGGCAGCAGAGTCAGAGAGGAATTTGAAGATGTTTCACAGCTTTCTATGAAGAAGGAAGAAGGTGCCAAGAAGTTTCAGGTAGCCACCAAAAGTGGGAAAACAGTCTTCCAGAGCCTCTGAAAGGCATGCAGCCCCGTGACACCTTAACTTTAGTCCAGTGAAATATATTTGGACTCTGACCTTCGGAATTTTAAGAGAATAAATTTATACTGTTTTAAGCCCCTGAGTTTATGAGAATACATTATAGCAGCAAAAGGAAACTAATACCTTATCTTTAGAAAAGGGTTATCCCCAGTTCTGGACTGCAGTGGGCACCACACCTCTCCTGTCCCTGGGACTTCTCCGTTCTGCTAACCTGGGATGCTCAGTCTTCTCCATCTCTCCGATGCTGCCTCCAAGGCAGCCATTACACATCACTCTGCCTGTGCCTGAGGTCAGCTGCCACTGGTGCTGCTGCTGCCACCACCGCTGAAACAGCCATTCACATCGGACCATCAGTGCCTGAGGTGAGCCACAGCTGCCACCGCCAAGTCAGCCATTACACATCGCATGGCCCATGCCTGAGGCGATCCACGACTTCAGACCTTGAAGTCCCTGCAAGCAAGATCTGCTGAGGTCTACTACCACTGGATGTCCTGCCAAGCCGTGGGTCTTCTCCTGTGTGCGTCCAGGCAACATCTCCCTCCCCTTAGGGGTGGGCGAGGAGCTATGATAAAGACGATCTGGAGTGAGGGATAACACCACCTGCTGGCAATTCAAGGAAACAACACTGAAAGGGGAAAAATGGAAGCCTGACAGACACAGGTCAGATCTGAGTAGTGAACGGGGCAGTGGTGAACTGAGTGATGATCTGTGCTGCCCTTCACAGTAGGCCAGGGGCAACTGATCCTAACTGTGAACAAACTTATCAGCTTGAAATGACAGCTAGAAATCAGAGCTGAAAGGAAATCTGCTTGATTCGTTCTGTTAGTCTACTGACTTGATTCTATTCCTTCTGTTTTGTTCCCCCTCCCTTTTTTTCTCCTACTTTCCCCTTCTTTTATTTTCTTCTCTCTGTAAAGTGTATCTTTGTATAGAGGAATAGCACACCAATAAGGAAATTGGTAAGCTTGTATGTTAGCAACATTGTATGTTTTAGTTTTTTTGTATGGGAGTTAGTTAGGTTGTAACCGTGGTCTATTGTTTTTATATGTTTCAATTTTTGTCTCTCTCTCCATTTGTTGGTAAACCCGTCTGTTTTCACACTTACTCCTCTCTCTCTCCACTCCCCCTTCCCCCCACACTGCCTGCTCCATTCTCTTCCCTCTGTTAACCGCATTTTATTTCAGGAAGTAGATCTACAACCCCACTGCATGGACAGATTCCAAGGCAGTAGGAAGTGGGTTTCAGATTACTCATAAACCTGTCGGTGGATACCAGTACCTGCAGATAGATTCTGAATCACAGCTCCCCCCTTAAGTAAATCTCAAAACTGCAAAAAGGACCACCGACAACTTACAGTGCAGCTTGAAAATTGAACAAAGTAAGAGGACATACATAAAGAAGAATAGGAGATTGAACAAACAGAAGTAAAAACAACCCCTCCACCCCTGAATAACAGAATTAAAGAAGATGGTGATGTGGAGGGAAGAAAAAGTAGGGAGGGGGAAAAACTGCACAAATGAAGAAAAACCAAAAGAAGAATATAGGTCTCACACAGACTCCTGGGAGATCAGACACTGAGAAAACAGATTCTGGAACACAAACAATGAAGAGCTCCCAGAATGACTGGTCACGTGCAACAAACCCAGACATCAAGACATTAATAGAGAGAATTTAAAAAATTGAGAAGAGACAAAAGGAACACAGGAAGGAACTGATGTCAGAAATAACAGCAGTAAAGAATACTGTGATGGAAATAAATAACAAACTAATAAGCATGGAAAGCAGAATTAGCCAAGCAGAAGAAAGAATCTCAGAGCTCGAAGACCAAAACACAAAACTAACCCAAACTGTCAAAAGCATAGAAAAGAAGCTTAAAAAGACAAAACAAAACCTTCAAGTTATGAATGACTACTTCAAGAGACCGAACCTAAGAGTAATTGGCCTTCTTGAGGCAGAGAGAGAAACAGAGGCCACACTGGAACAAACTTTCATGAAATCATTCAAGAAAACTTCCCTCATCTCATCAAGGATGAAAATATTCAAACACAAGAGATTCAGAGAACCCCTGCAAGACAACAAATGAGAATACCAACTCCCAGACATAAATAATTCACCTAAACAAAGTATGTATAAAAGAAAAAATCTAAAGGCTGCAAGAGAAAAAGGTCAGACTACTGACCAGGGAAGAGCAATTAGAATAGCAGCAGATTTATCTTCAGAAACCCTCCAGGCTAGGAGAGCTTGGAGCCCTATCATCAAAGTTCTAAAAGATAAACAATTTCAACTGAGAATAACCTACCCAGCCAAGCTAAGCTTCATCAATGAGGGAGAATTGAAATCTTTCCCAGATATTCAATCCCTAAGAACCTACGCTGCCACCAGACCACCGCTACAAGAAACACTTAAGAAAGTATTGAACACAGAAGAAAAGGAAAAAAGACCAACAACGTTCTTCACAAGAGTACAGGTAAGAGATTAAAAACACATGATCCAACTCTAAAACCAAAAGAAAGACAACATACAAACAGGAAGAACAACAACTCTGTAAGAACATTATGATAGGAATCAACTCTCACGTCTCAATAATTAGTTTGAAAGTGAATGGACTAAATGCACCACTGAAAAGACATAGAATGGCAAAATGGATAAAATATCACCAGGCAACAATCTGTTGCCTTCGTGAGACTCACCTCACTAGAAAGGACACTCACAGACTCAAAATAAGAGGATGGGAAATGAATTTTCAGACAAATGGAACACAAAAGAAAGGAGGAGTCATGATCTTAATCTCAGACAAAATACCCTTTAAGCTATCAAAAATTTAAAAAGATACAGAAGGCCACTACATAATGATAAAAGGTTCAATCCATCAACAAGAAATATCCATCCTAAACATATACACACCAAACATAGGAGCATCAACTTTCATTAAGCAGCTCCTAGGTAAACTGAAAAAAGATATCGACTCCAATACCATCATAGCAGGGGACTTTAATACCCCACTCACAACCCTAGACAGATCATCAGGACAAAAAATCAGCAAAGAGATCCAAAACCTCAATGTGACTCTTGATCCAATGAACTTATTTGATACCTACAGAACACTCCATCCAAAATCACAGAACACACATTCTACTCATCACCACATGGAATGTACTCTAAGATCGACAACATACTTGGCCATAAGTAAAGTATAAGCAAATTTAAAAGGACTAAAATTTTAGCATTCACCTTCTTGGACCATAGTGGAATAAAAATAAGCATTAACACCAACAAGGTCCCCCCCAAACCCACAAAGACATGGACACTAAACAGCATGATGCTAAACAACTCCTGGGACAATGATGAAATCAAAACAGAGATTAAAAGATATGTGGAAACAAATGAAAATGAAGAAACATCTTACCAAAATCTCTGGGATGCCCTGAAAGCTGTAGTAAGAGGGGAATTTATATCCCTCAAACACACATGAACAAAATGGAAGGATAACAAATTAACAGCCTAACAAGCCACCTAAGGAAGCTGGAAGAGCAAGACCACCAAAACCCTAATTTCAGCAGAAGAATACAGACCACCGAAATAAAAGCCCAAATGCAGGACATAGAAGACAAAAAGATAATACAAAAAAATCAATAAAACAAAAAGCTGGTTCTTTTGAAAGGATAAACAAGATTGATGGTCCCTTAGCTAGACTGACCAAGAAAAA
>NW_006993613.1:103624-105270 GCF_000164805.1 Carlito syrichta
CATCAACAGATGTCAAGACAAAAACCACATGATTGTATCATTAGATGCAGAAAAAGCTTTTGATAAAATCCAGCACCCCTTCTTGATACAAACCCTCGAACATCTAGGCATACAGGGAACATACCTCAAAGCTCAAAGTAGTAGAAGCCATCTACAAAAAACCCACAGCCAACATACTTCTAAATGGACAAAAACTGGAACCATTTCCCCTGAAAACTGGAACAAGACAAGGATGCCCACTCTCACCCTTCCTGTTCAATATAGTATTGGAAGTCCTGGCTAGAGCAATCAGAGAAGAGAAGGCAATCAGGGGTATTCAAATAGGAAAATGGAAGTCAAACTATCTCACTTTGCAGATGACATGATCGTGTACCTTGAAAACTCAAGAGAATCTGTCAAAAGCCTCCTTGCACTGATAAAGGACTTTGGCAAAGTCTCAGGATATAAAATAAATGTGCAAAAGACAATCGCATTTCTTGACACCAATAATAAACAAACAGAAACCCAAATAAAAACCACAATTCCATTCACAATAGCCACAAAAAAAATGAAATACCTTGGCATCTTCCTAGCCAGAGACATGAAAGACCTTTGCAATGAAAACTACAAAACACTGCTCAGAGAAATCAAAGATGACACAAACAAGTGGAAAAATATCCCATGCTCATGGATTGGAAGAATCAACATTGTGAAGATGTCCATTTTACCTAAGGCAATCTACAGATCTAATGCAATACCTGTCAAATTACCAGCAACATTCTTCTCAGACCTAGAAAAAGCAACACAGGAATTCATATGGAAACACAAACGACCAAGAATAGCCAGAACAATCCTCAGCAAAAAGAACAAAGCAGGTGGTATCACATTACCAGACTTCAAACTTCACTATAAAGCTACAATAATCCAAACAGCTTGGCATTGGTACAGGAACAGGCATATAGACCAGTGGAATAGAATTGAGATTCCAGAAGCAAAACCTCAATTTCTCAACCAACTCATCTTCGACAAAGCCCCCACCACCTACCTCTGGGGAGAGGAGAACCTATTCAGTAAATGGTGCTGGGAAAACTGGCTGACCACATGCAGAAGATTGAAACAGGACCCCTATCTATCCCCATGCACAAAGGTTAACTCTAAACGGATCAGAGATCTAAATGTAAAATCTCAAGCCATAAGAACCTTAGAAAATGAAGGACATACCCTCATGGAAATTGGAGCTGGTATCCAATTCCTGAACAAAACCCAAAACCCACAGGCCATAAGAGATAAGATAGACAAGTGGGACCTCATTAAATTGACAAGCTTCTGCAAAGCCAAAGAAACCATCAAGAGAGCAGGGAGACAGCCTACAGACTGGGAAAAAGTATTTGTCAACTCCAGGTCTGACAGAGGCTTAACATCTTGGATGTACAAGTAACTCAAACATGCCAAAAAGAAAAAAACAAACAACCTCATTATGAAATGATCAAAAGATATGAAGACACTTCTCAAAGGAAGACATCCAAGCGGCCAACAGACACATGAAAAAATGTACTACCTCACTAATCATCAGGGAGATGCAAATCAAAACCACACTGAGATACCATCTAACTCCAGTCAGAATGGCAATTATCCACAACTCAAAAAATAACAGTTGCTGGAGAGGG